>NC_060279.1:101367409-101367561 GCF_021613505.1 Equus quagga | reverse complement strand
CCAAGCTTCTCAGCCTCCTTCCCAGCCTGGTTAACTCCATGATGGACCCCCTGGACCACTTTCTCTCCCTCTTTCCCAGCCTGCCCAGCGGCATGGTGGACCCCTTGACCAAACTTCTCAGCCTCCTTCCAGGCCTCGTTAACTCCATGGTG
>NC_060279.1:101204206-101367309 GCF_021613505.1 Equus quagga | reverse complement strand
TGGACACCTTGGCCTATTTTCTCTCCCTCTTTCCCAGCCTGCCCAGCGGCATGGTGGACCCCCTGACCAAACTTCTCAGCCTCCTTCCAGGCCTCATTAACTCCATGGTGGACTCCATGGCCAAGCTTCTCAGCCTCCTTCCCAGCCTGGTTAACTCCATGATGGACACCTTGGCCTATTTTCTCTCCCTCTTTCCCAGCCTGCCCAGCGGCATGGTGGACCCCCTGACCAAACTTCTCAGCCTCCTTCCAGGCCTCACTGACCCCATGGTGAACTCCCTGGCCAAACCTCCCCGCCTCACTTCCCGCCTGGTTGACCCCATGATGGACCCCCTGAATCACTTTGTCTGTCTCCTTCCCAACCTGTCCAGCAGCGTGGTTGGCCCCATGGGCAAACTTCTCTGCTTCCTTTCCTGCTTGTCCGACGCCATTGTTGATCCCATGGGCTACCTTGTCCAAGCCGTGGTTGAGCCCCTGGATGCCCTTGTCCAGCTCCTTGCCAGCCTGGCTCCCCATGTTGCTAAGTCCATTAAAAACTTTCTCCACTTCCCTTCCGGCTTGAGTGATTCCATTATTGATGCCTTCCAGGGCCTTGCCCACCTCTCTCTCTGCATTGCTCAGCCCTCGGTTGATTCCTTCAATGACCTTCTCAAACGGATCATTATTGGCTGCCCATCCAGGCAAGGCCCCCAATAGCAGTAGGAGGGAGCAGGAGCTGACCAAACTGGCAAGCCGCATATTGTTGGCAGGGCAGGGAGGACACAGAGAGGAGCCAGGGAAGCAGAGCTGCTATTTATCCTCCGCCTCCCTCCCTCTTCTCCACCCCTCATGACTCAATTACCCCTGTGAGGCACTGACTTGGTCCCTAGTCGGGGAGGTATTTCCCAGGGAGATTTGGGGTTGAGCAATGAAAAGGAGGAGGAAGAGATGGTGAGTCATGAATGGAGAAGACTTACATGGTATCTCTGCTCTTTGCCCAGCTTGGGCCCTCCACCCTGGAGCCCAAATGTCTGCCCTTCTATCCATCTCCTCTTTTCATTCCTCATCCACTCTCCAGGCCTCCTCTCTCCCAGCCCCACTTTCAATCACTCCCATCCCTGGGACCCAGGCCTTGTTCTTCAGCATCTTCACTCCTCTCAGAGCATCTGGGGATCCAGCTTCCCCAGCAGTGAGAGTCTGTAAAGAGGGGAGGTGCAGTCAGCGGGAGGGGATCACTCTCGGGGAGTTGAGGGAGTCATCAGACCTTGTTCTTATGCTTCTTGTTGACCGCCTCCCCCCAACTTACTATGCGCCGGCCACACAGGCCTTCTCCTTGGTCCTCAAACACACCAAGCTCATTCCTGCCTCATGGCCTTTGACTTGCTGTCCTCTGCCTGGAATGCAGAACTCGAATCTTCACATGGTGCGTTCCTCCTCATTCTGTTCTTGGCTCAGATGTCACCTCCTCAAAAAACCTTCCCTGGCCGTCCCCCAGTTATATCCTGTAATATCATCCTGTTGTTTTCATAGCACTTACCACAATCCCAAATTATCTTTTTTATTGTCTGTCTCACCTACTAGATTGTAAACTTCCAGAAGACAGGGCCTTCGCCTGTGTTGGTCACTGTTATATCCCTAGCTTCTAAACATTGCCTGGGGCTCAGTAAATATTTATAGATTGAATAAAGGATGGACTAGAAGAAGCCAAGGGAGGAGAGGACAGGCCTGAGCCTGAGTCTCCTGGGTGCTGGAGGGAAGGGCGCCTGGGTCTCCAGAGCAGCCTAGGGTCCCTTGGGGAGGGTGGCAGATTCTAGGGCTAGGATCACATCCTCATCACAGAATCCTGGCCTCCTGCCTCCCAGCCCCCGGGCAAGGGCAGGGGGCTGATTGCCATGAGCTGGGACAGGACGCAGTGTCTCCTGAAAAGCCGGTTGAGGCAGCCACGGGGAGGGGCCAAAGATCAGGGGCAGCAGGAGACTGTCAGCCGGAGTCTGGGCTGGGGGCCAGGAGCTCACCCTTCCTGCCCTCCTCCCCCTCGTGCCTCCTAGGTTCCAACCTGAGACCCTAGGTGTGACATAGTGACACGGGTTGGAGGGGGAAACAGCGGTCAGTTTGGCCTGGGTGTGAAGAGGGGCATCATGAGGAAGGGCAGGTGGTGGTTGGTAGGTCTGAGGCAGCACCCCTACCTGGAGCAGGTTCAGAGGGAGGTGGAGACCAGAAGAATGAGAGCCAGTGGGTGGGTTCAGTTGTGCAGGGATGAAAGATATTTGGGTTTTGGTGCCAAGGGGAGAGACTAAAAGATGGAGTGGAGGTGGGATTTCTGGTGGGAGGGCCATGCAGGAAGGAATGTGAGCAAGTGGGGGTGGCAGAGGTATGTTTGTGGGTGTCCAGGCGTGGTGAGAATCTGCACAAGTTATCAGGCTTTGCTCAAACAAGGGCAACAGGCCCACTCCCCTTGCAGGACCCAGCATTCCACCCCAGATCCTGGACACTGGGCTGCAGCCAGGCCCAGAGACCCAGGAGCTTCTGCCTGCTCTAGGGTCTGCCTAGGGAGGGTGACTAATTGAGCTCCAAGCTTGAGCTCATCAAATCTCTTTCCCAGTTTCACGCTCCAGGGACAGAGCAATCTCTGGGCAACCTCGGGTGTGGCTTTTGTGCCCTTGTGCAGTGCCTAAATGAGGGAGCTTCCCATGCCCAATTGCGGGGTGGGGAAGGGTGGGGGCTGAGCTTCAGAACCCTAATCTGCCCCAAGATTGCAAGGTGGCTTTCTGTTTTTGAAATGTGCTCCACTTCTCTCTTCCACCCCTCTCTGTCCCATCCGACTATCTTCCGTCTGCCTCGGGCCTTCTCCCCATTCCCCCCATTTCCCATTTGCCACTGTTTGACTCAGGGCTTTGGCATCTGGCTCCATAAGTGAGCCTGGCCTGGAGCTGTTGTCCTTTCCTTGCATCCTCTGCTGATTGTGGTAAGGTGGCTGTGCCGGTTCCCTAGAGTGAGCGGGGGAGGTTTCAGTGGCCGAGCCATCACAGCGACCTAAGGACACACAGTGTGCTTGCCCATCTGCAGGCCTCAGAGCACGTGCCGGCCCAGAGCCTCTCACCCAGGAGCTGCCGCTGGGCTGCCCAGCCCCGGTGGAGATCCACACGGTTCCTGGAGACTGGCACGCATTCCCGAGGCTCGGCAGATCTCGCCCGTGAAATCGTCTGAATCTGAATTGGCCTTTGCGAGGACAAATCTTCACTCATGGCTTCCTTTCTTGTTACTGGCCTACTCAGATTCGCCATTTCTTTTTGCACCAGTTTTGATCCTTTATATTTTCTAGGAAAATTTTTAATTGCATCTAGCTTTTCATACCTATGATTGTAAAGTTGTACCAAATGGGCCCATTTTCAGTCCTGGTTTTATTCATGTGGTCCCTCCTCCCCTCCTTGATGGTACATGTCAAGTTTGTCTCCCTTTGTTTTATTAATATCTGTTTGCTTGGTGAACTGAGCTCCCATGGAGGTTTGGGGAAGGAAGAGGTTATGTCATTCTGCCCCTTCTTGCTTCCACGACTCCCTCTGGGCTGGTGACTCCTTCCTGGCCCTAACCCCCACATCCCCTAAATCTTGGTCACAGCTGTGTGTCACCTGGCCCTGCAGGTGAAGGTGCCTGCCTGTGAGTCACAGATGTGCAAGCAAGCCCCCACCGCCAGGGCTGTAGGGGAAGGGGGCCATCTGTCACAGCATTTGCTCTTCCCCGTTCAGTGAGAGCCTGTTTTGTGCCAGGCCCAGTTCTAGGTGCTGGAAGCCCAGTGGTGAGCAAAACAGACAGGAATGCATGCCCTGCTGGGGGCTTACAGCCCACCGGGGAGACGGTGAACAAATCCATCAAGAACTAGATCATGACAAACTACCTAAAAAGCCACAAGGAAAAAACGAGGCGCTGTGAGAGGCTAGGACTTGGAAGTCACTGTAAGATTGGGGTCAGAAGAAACCTGAGGAGGCGACATTTACTCATTCATCCTGGTATTAGTTATTGAGCAAGCACCCTCCAAGTGCCAAATATCCTTCTAGTCACTAGGACATAAAAGTGACGAAGGTGACAAGCACTCTGCCCTCCCAGAGCTTACAGGCCCGTGGGCAGAGACAACTGGCAAGAAAACAAATGAATAAAGATGAGTTTTCGAGAGAGACATATTCTGTGAGGAAACAGAAACATGGAGACTGTCACCCTAGAGAGGTGTGGCACATTGGAACATGTAACCCAGGACAGGACGTCAGACAAGGCTTCCTGGAAGATGGGTCGATTGAGGTGGGTGGAGTGTCAGCGGATGGTGACTGAGAAAGAAGAGAACTTTCGATGGGGAGTCAGGAGGGCCTCTCTGAAAGGGACATCTCAGGGAAACTAAGAGGCAGCTGAGGGAAGAGCTTCGCAGGGCTTTCCGCGCAAAAGGAGCCAGCTAGGGTAACTATGCAGAGTAGGGTCAAGGAGCAGCACGGAGCCAGTGTGCCAAGGGAGAGAGAGGAGAGAGGAAAGGGCTTTGAGGACCATCGCAAAATCTGGATTCCATTCTAGACCTCGGTGGGTGGCCTTGGAACAGCAGCACCAAAGTCACAGGCCTCGACTGGGATGGGGCCTCTGTGACGTCACTGGGCACTGTGACGTCACCGCAAACAGCTCCAGCCCCGGGAGTCCCGGCGTCCCGCATCACATCGCAGTAACACTACCGCTGGGTCTAGGGACATCTGGGCCATGAAACCTTAGGAGGCCATGTCGAAACGGGACGTCATCCTAACCAATGTCACCGTTGTGCAGCTGCTGCGACAGCCGTGCCCTGGTGAGGGGGGCGTCGGGGCGACCTCAGGGACGGGAAGAAAGGGCGGGGGGCGGGAGGAGCACCTCCAGCGCCGCACAGGGCGCTTGCAGGGTCCGAGCCCCCTTCCACGAGAGCGCGCCGTGTCTAGTGTCCTCGAGGGAGGCAGTCAAGAGGCCCTGGATGCTGCCGCCCCTTACCGGGTGGGTTACTCCATCCCAGAGCTGCTTCCCTCCCTCCCTCCAGTCTCACCCTCCTTCCCCACTCGGATTTGCTGGCCAAGTGGTTTCGATGGCGATGGTGGAAGGGACGGGGGACCCCAGCCCTCAGGGCTGGCTTTGCCCCGTTAGCGCGCAGTGGAGGGGTAGGAGCAGGGCCAGGAGCGAGGCTGGAGCCCGGTTTACGTGGGGGCATCGCTGAGGAGAGCCGCTGGTTGGTGAAGATCCTCGGTGAGCCGGGTTTCACGTGAACGGCCGCTCCTGTCGACCCGCGGGAAAGGGCTGCTTGCGGGTGGGTGAGCTTTGTCCTCCCTGTGTTGCACAAAGCGAGGAGAGGGCAGTGCCAAGCATTTCACAGGCGTGCGCTCATTGAAGCCTCACGACCACCAGGTGAGGCCACTGTATTTACTGTCCCCACTTACGGAGTGGCCAACAGAGGTAAGAGAGCGCAAACTATTTCCCCAGGTCTCAGCACGGGAATAGTGGAGTTGGGCCACTGGGCAGCCCTACCCCACCCAGCCAGAGGTGCACACACACTCCAGCCAGACGAACCTGTGTCTGCGGGAGGGCAACCCCACTCCGCGCGGCCTCGCGCCGACCGCGGCTGGGGCAGCCCGGAAGCTCCGCCCCGCGGGGGTGGGCGGGGCCGGGCGGGGCTCCGGGGCCCCGCACGCAGTGTAACGCCGGCGCCCCCGGAAGCCCCCGCCGTGCTCAGCACTATCTCTGCGCCCGCGGGCCTGGTTTCCCCTCTGAGGTGGATTGACAGCGCGCGCCTCCCGGGACTCAGAGCTGATGCACGTGAGGAGCTCAGCACCCACGCGGGGCGGCCCGGGAAATGGGCGCTCCTCTGCCCTGGCTTCACCTGCCAGGTGATGCTTCATCACTGAAGCTCCTCCGGGCTCTTCCTTCCCAGCACAACAGCTGTCCTCCAGCCCCTGTACCCCACCCCTCGAGGGGAGGGGAGCCTGGGGGAAGTGGAAAAGGAAGACCACCTGAGTTTTCTTTCGAAAGGTCTCCGACTGGGCTCAGATCCCCACTCTTAACCTAGAAGAACAAATCTCCGCCTTGAGTGAGAGTAGAAACAGAACCCCCAGGAATGCAGACATCCTTCGGGCCACCAATAACCACAAGGCCGCTGCCACCAATAAACTGACTAATACCTTTATGGACTTGACTGCTCATGGAAACACCCACTGCCCAGCCTGAGGCCACAAGGTCCGTCCGTGGCAGCCCGGAGAGGTCAGGGAGACAGACAGGCCAGCAGGTCCCGGCTCCTAGCCCACCTACCCCAAGGCGCTTTTGATTCTGGTGTCAAACACAACTCTCACCTTCATCCTCCAACCTCTCTCCGACCCCCTCCTCTCCCTTTCCACATGAATCCTCTTAGTATCAGACTTCCTCCCCACTATTAAAACCAGCAGCTACTAGGCCTTGAGCTCTCACTGTCCTCACAGCAGGCCCCAGGTGGAGGGTCAGATGTGACACCAGGAAACAGGCCAGAGAGGTTTATTAACTTGCTCAAGACCACACAGCTGGCAGGTGGCTGAGCCAGGGCTGACATCCAGGCCCGATCCCCAGCTTGAAACCCTCTGCCGGACAGGCCCCTGTCTGCTGTCCCCACCACGCGCCCCCCCCCCCCATCTGTAGCTCAGGTAGACACCTCCAAGCACAGGTGCTTTTAAACGTGGTGTGGGAGTGGAAGTGTGTGTGCGTGGAGCGGTGGAAGCTGATAAGGCATTCCATTTCTTGCATATGTTAAGATACACCTGTGTTTTCTAGACTTCTCTCGGGGTAGGAATCCCCCAGAGCGCTTGCAGGCTGTAGGATCCCCTGGCCTCAGTGGGGACCTACTGAGTCAGATTCCCCCGGGGAAGAGTCCTCCCCGTGATTCTCATCCTCAGGACAGTTTGGGGACCACTGGGCTAGATCAATTATCAGACAAGCTTGGGAAATGATCTTTGAAATACTACGTATGTGGAATGTTCCCTAGGTTCTCTCATAAGCCCCACATACATCACCTCACGTAATCCTCACAGTGATCCTCCGAGAGTACTACTATCATCTCCATTTTAGAGGAGGAAACTGAGGCACAGAGAATATCACCCCAAGCAGTTGTTAAAAATACATGCCTGCTGAGATGGATTCTCCAGGGAAGGGGCCCTGCCCTGATATTGTACCACATGCCCAGCCCCTGCTCATTCTGTGCATCAGGGAGGTTTGGGAAACTCTAGGCTAGATGGTAGGCCACCAGGGGCCAGGAGCCAGCAACAGGTCCTGAGCCTGAGCGGCAAAGCCGGTCATTCTCTCTTACTCATTGCTCCCCTCCCCCCACAGTGATCAGAGCACCGCCCCCACCGGAGCCCAGAATTGAGGCAGAGCGGGAGCCCAAACCCGAGCCCAAGCCAGTCGAGGAAGTCGTGCTTCCTCCAGCCAAGAAGGCTTCTCTGCTTCAGGAGCTGACAGTCGGCATCAATGGGTGAGTGGGCCCGTTCCTGAAGCCTTGGGACCCAGCCCCCCTCAGTTACTAACTAGGGCCTCTCCACACTCCTCTCTATCAGTGCTTTCATTCTGCCCACCCTGGAGAAACACAGGGAGAAGGCAGATAGGGCTCCCCACAGAGAGCTCACATTCCGGTGGGAAGACAACAAGAACACGACAGTTCAGTGCTGTGTTGTGAACAGTATCGAACTCAGGGGCAGAGTAAGACTGGAGAGGGCAGTGTTCCCCGGGGGGCAGGGAAGGCCTCTAGGAAGAGACACTGGAGTTGAGGCCTGAGTGACAGCTGTGCAGCAGGCAAAAGTGTGCTAAGGGCAGGCAGGAAGTCAGTGTGGCTGGTGTGGGGCAAGCAAGGGAGAGGAGGAGGGCAGTGGAAGCCCCAGAGGGCCACGGTGAGGAGTTTGTATCTGGCTTTACTGATAAGAGAGTCATGGAGGTTTTCAGGCCAAGATAATATGACCTGAAGTTCTCCAAGATCCGCCCAGCACAAGGGTAGGAATAGGGGTAGGGGATGGGTGAGCAGAGGAAACAGGGAAAGCGGTTAGGAGGCTGGAGAGGTCACCCGGGTAACAGATGACAGTGGCCCACACAGGGCTGGTTGCCTTCTTCCCAGACTGAGGAGTCCCACCCAGTCCCCTTGAGTGAGCCTCCCCTCTGTTACCACCTCCCTCCTGTCCCCTCCTCTGCCTGCTGGCTGAGGATTCTGAGGACAACCCCCAAAACACTTGTCCCTGGTCAGATTTGGACGCATCGGTCGCCTGGTGCTGCGTGCCTGCATGGAGAAGGGCGTTAAGGTGGTGGCAGTGAATGATCCCTTCATTGACCCAGAATACATGGTGAGCAGCAGGCTGGGGTGGCGGTGGGGGGCAGGATCGGGAGGGGCATGTCTGGTGGGGAGGGGCTCAGGGGAGCTCCATGGAAGACTCCCAGCTGCAAAGAGGCACCTTCACCAAGGTGGGAACTCCCTAAGGATGCTTGCTCTCCCAGTCCTGCCACCCCAAGACTATGAGCCCCTCTGTGTCTCGCAGGTGTACATGTTTAAGTACGACTCCACCCACGGCCGATACAAGGGGAATGTGGAGTTCAAGAATGGACGGCTGGTCGTGGATAAGCAGGAGATCACTGTCTTCCAGTGGTAAGGGCGGCTCTCTGATGCACACCTGCGACATACTAATGCAGGGGATGTAGAGATGACTGAAATGGGATCAGCCTCTCACGTGGGGTCCACAACCCCCCAAATTGTCTATGTGCCTGCCACCGGATACTGGTTTGGAGACAGGGTCTCAGAGAAGACCCTGAGCCCTAAAATGGTTAAGAAGTACTAATCTAGAAAGATGCTCCACTGTACTCAAGAATACTTTTTATTTAACACATATCTGCCTGCTTTCTCACAGGCATATCAGCTCAACATGTCTAAAACTCAACTCTTGCTTCTCCTTCAACCCCCAACCTATTCATCTCCCTTGCCAGGAAATGGCATCGCCATCTAGCCAACCATTCCACTCAGTTCCTACAGAGCAGCCACAGAGGCCTTTTTAAAATATCGACTGGACCTGGTTACTTCCCTACTTAAATCCTCCAGTGGCTTCCCTTCACCCCACGAATAAAATCCCAGATGCTGAGGGGATCCCCAACCACTCTGTGCCCCACCTCCTGGCCTTCCCAGGTCACCTCAGCCACACTGGCATCCCCATCCTGGGACCCTGAGCCAGCACCTCTTACACCCAGCAATGCTGACTCCTTAGTACCCACTTCACATAGTTCTCACTGGTATTAATACTCTTCCTTCATTTAGAGAGATGTTTGGAATCTGTAAGTAAAAAGCAGTAACAGATGTTTAATGAGCTTCAAATACAAACATTTTCAGGATATCAAAACAAAAACTTATAAAATAGGAAACAGCACACCTACTTTATCTTTCAAATATAATTAGCCACTGCTGGCCCCATGGCCGCCTCACACTTTTGCACACACTTGCATGTGCATGCTCACAAGCCTTCCCAGCAGGTCCTCTCGGCCCAGCCCCTTTTATTTGTTGGGAGTGGGCTGAGTGACAACGAGGGCAGGGGTCTGGTGGTGAGGTGGTCAGGGTGAGCTCAGGGAGGGGCAGGATGGGTGGAGCGGGAGACCGGAGAGTGGGTGAGACGGGAGAAGCTCCTTGACCCAAGTTTGGAATCATGACACCACAAACAATTCCAGCAGAGAAGTCATCACTGAGACAGACCGTGTCCTTTCCTTCCTCAGCCTGGCCACCATCATTCCTGCCTGTTGGACCATTCTCCCCCCTCCCCTGTCCCCATACAGCTGTCCCTCAATGTGTGGTGCCACTCAGGTGCTGCCTTCTCTGGTGACCCCGTCTTGCTTTCCATCACTGCACCGTGGGCATTCTCCAGGGCTCGGCACAAGCCACGCTGCTTGTGTGTGGACCTTAACCTGCTCCACCTTCCAAGCTGGGCACCTTGGGCAAGGGAAGGACTTCCCCGAGCCTCAGTTTCCTAGGGCATCTGGTGGGAATGCTGGTCATACCCACCCTCATTGCAGGCAGGCCCTGTTGGTTTGTGTCACCGTCATTGCTTTGGCACTCGCAGGCACAGGCGCAGGCCTGGCTCTGAGTAGACTCAGCACTTCCTTGAAGAAGGAGTGGACGGAATCCTCAAAACAGCCCTCTGGGCAGGAGGGCAGGGCCCACAACAGCCTGGAGAAGGGGCTGGGGTCTCCTGGGGTGCCAACTCTTTGCCCCATGCCAGCTGAGCAGTTGTTGTGGAGGTGTTTGTTGAAGTGCCCCTCCAGCGTGGAAGGCAGGAAACGGGGGGCATCAGGGAAGAGCTGGTTAAGCCAGATGATAAGTGTGCCCTTGACAGAGCAGATGTTGGGGGACAAAGAAGCATGTGTGGTGGCCGAGGGAGAAAAGGGGCAGCTGCTCATTCATTCATTCATTCTGGCAGTGCGGCTAGGAGTGCAAGTCCTAGGCCAGCTGGCCTGTGATCCCAGCCAGCTCTGCCTTCTCCTCCATCCCCTCTGCCCTGACGCTGGCTCCTCTGGAAAATGCCAGTAATAAAAACAGCCCTTACCCTCAGGCCAGGAGGGCTGAGTTCAGTGCAGAAAAAGCACTGAGCATGGGCACCTGGCAGGTGTTTAGTAAACGTGTGTAGAATGGCTAATAAAACAAATCCCCACAAACCTCGATCAAACCCCTCTGCGGGGAACAGGCTCAATGGCCAGCCCTGCTGCCACAGAGTGGCCTAGAAGATGAGACAGATGCTAACAAATGATCACAGAAGCAAACACTGCGCTTGTGATAAACCTTGTGAGGGAAAGACTAGTATGTGGTTTATTAATTTACAGCTTGTTTGTTGAAGGCAAGTAGAAGACAGCAATACTAGATGTTTAATATGTTTCAAATCCAAACATTTGATCAAGTATCAAGTAAAAATGTAAATTTACAAAAAGGAAACAGAAAATCTCCTTCACCTTCCCAGCGTACACCGCTAGCCCCTGCTGGCCGCAGGGCTGCCCCAGACTTCAGTCCTCCCCCCGGAACTGCTCTCTCAAGGGAGCGTCTTCCCCAGGGACTTGCCCGGCCTCTGGCAGCAGGCTCCCTGTTGGAGGAACTGAGTAGTAAAGATAAGAGGGACTGGGAGGGCCGTGGTGAGGTGGCCAGGGCTGCAGACCAGAAGCAGCGGGGCAAGCCCTGCCCTCCTGGGGTCCATGTTCTGGGAAGTATACAAACCGAGGGCCTGACCTGGCTGGGAGGAGTCAGGGATGGTCCCCCTGGGAGGGCTGAGGCCTAAGTTGGGGAGGTGGCAGCTTGTACCCAAGTATGGCAGGGGTGGTACAGTCAAGAAGTGGCCCACAAGGCGGGTTAGTGCTGAGGCAAGACCAGCGGGGTGGAATCCATCTGGGGCAGCCAAGTGTGCGTGGGGTGAAGGGACCGATGGTTGCAGGCCAGGCAGGAAGGTGTCTGGTCAGCCTTTGGAAAGGCAAAAGCGGTGGACTCTGAGGGCAAGGCCATGTTGGGGAGAGACTGACTCGGTGCTGCCACCCCTCCCCAGCAAGCAGCCCAGAGAAATCCCCTGGAGGTCCGTCGGGAGCCCTTTTGTGGTGGAGGCCACAGGCGCGTACCTGTCCCTAGAGGAAACTTCGGTAAGCAGGGGAGAGGGGCCCAGGGCTGGCTGGGGTGGCAGTGGCACTCAAAGCACCTCAGGACACCTGTGCTCCTCCCCTAGAGCCACATCGAGGCAGGCGCCCCACGTGTGGTCATCTGCGCACCCTCACCAGACGCACCCATGTTCGTCATGGGGGTGAACGAAAAGGACTATAACCCCGGCTCCATGAAAATTGTCAGGTACCGGCAGCAACATCCTGAAGTGTGTGGGTGGTGCCCAGAGGACACACCAGCCTGTGGTGGGGCGGGATCAGACTCACCCTCCCCGCCCCCACTCCCAGTGGACCCCTGGTGCTTCTTGCACATGGATCTGCTTCCCCTCCCCCAAGCCTTAGCCATCAGGTTAATGTTACCCTAAAACTATTTGTTAGACATGCACCACCTCTGGAGAATGTGCTCGGGGAGCTTCCGACCTCTGGTGCCTCCTCAGTCTGAAGGCATCCCCAGTGATCCCCTCTCCTCCCATCCTGACTTCTCACAAAGCCAGGCCTGTGTACATACCCCAAAAGACAGGTGAGGGTGGAGGGCTGGCTCTGCGACTCACCTCACACAGCCCTGCCCCGCCGGGCCCTTGCAGCAATGCCTCCTGCACCACCAACTGCCTGGCCCCCCTCGCCAAGGTCATCCATGAGCGATTTGGGATCGTGGAAGGGCTGATGGTGAGTAGGGGAGAGGGGTCAGGAGGGATGGCAGGGAAACTCTCTCTTGTTCTCAGGACTTGCTTAGTGTGTGGACTGAATAGGGAGAGACTGGTTTCAGGAGAGGCCCATCAGTGGTGAAGTGTTTTAAAACACTGTGCAATTCACAGACAAGGCTGGACCATGCCTACATGTGCCCCTCTAGGGTCTGTGGTGGTAGCCCCACCACCTGCCATACCTGAGAAAGAGGCCAGGGAGCTTAGGAGCGAGAAGGCCTTACCTCAGCCCTCTTCTTCCCAAAGACCACCGTCCACTCCTACACTGCCACCCAGAAGACTGTGGATGGGCCATCAAAGAAGGCCTGGAGAGACGGACGGGGCGCCCACCAGAATATCATCCCAGCTTCCACAGGGGCTGCCAAGGCCGTGGGCAAAGTCATCCCAAGCCTCAAAGGGTATGACAGCAGGAGGATGTAACCAGGGTGGGGGACCTACCCCAGGAGGACTAGACTGGCCCCCAATCCTTGAGGGGTCTACTGAGGGGAAAGCAGAGGCAAGGGGGGATAGATGGAAAAGTCTCCGGGCTCTAACTCCCAGCCCTGATGTGGGACACTCTAGGAAGCTGACAGGAATGGCGTTCCGGGTGCCAACCCCAGACGTGTCTGTTGTGGACCTGACCTGCCGCCTAGCCCAGCCTGCCCCATACTCAGCCATCAAGGAGGCCATAAAAGCAGCAGCCAAGGGGCCCCTAGCTGGCATCCTTGCCTACACCGAGGATGAGGTAGGGGCTGAGGAGAGGGGACCCTGGGAGGAGCCCTCTGGGGAGGCAGTGTGCTTTTCCACTTGCTAAGAAGCTGCTCACAATGTATCAAGATAGGAACTGCAAGACTGGGAAGGTCAGATCTGCCTGCCTCAGGCTCTTTGCACTTGCTGCTCCTTTGGTCGGGAAAGCTCTTCCCCCTGGTGGCCACACAGTCTGCTCTCACCTCTTCCAGTCTCTACTTCCACCTCTCTCAGCAAACTGTTCATTTTGTGCTCCTTTAGCTGTGGACCCTGCTAGCATGTGTGCTCCAAGAAAGCAGGGACCTGGGGACCATCTTTCAACTTCCATAGCTCCAGCTGGCTTCCCAGGGCCTTGCACATAGCAGGTGCTCAAAATATGCTTAGTGAACACGACAATGGCTCCCATTTTTCAACACTTCCTTGGGGCAGGCCATGGCCAGGTGCCTTCCCTGTGAGAAATGGATGTCACTGTCCCTTTGCTCCCAGTAGTGCTACCTCTGTCCTTTAGCTCCTGCAGGCCCACCCTCACACAGCCACCAGGATTTCTCACTGTAATGAGATCAGATCACATCTCCCCCACTGCCCTGCTGGCCTTCCACCACACCAGGGCCAAACCCTCAGGGCCTCTGTGCCAAAGGTCCTTCCACCTCAGGCACTGCTCAGGGCTGACTTGGCCAGATCCTCCTAGTCATCCAGACCCAGCCTCCTGCCTCCCTCGGAGAGGGCCTGTGTGCTGGCCCACTCCAAGTGCCTGCATTCTTCCCGGGAAGTGATGTTTCCTGCGGCAGCATCCGGAGGGTTTGCCATCTGTGTCCTTTGGCCTGCACCCCCCACCCCACCCAAGGCAAAGCCCCCATGTGCCTTCCTCGCCTCCAGAACCTAGACAGAGCAAGGCCCCATGAGATACAGTAGATGAGGGATGGACAGTGTGCCTGAGAGTCGGAGCCTGCGCTCCTGAAGGTCTCTGTTCTGTGACCCACACTTATCTTTGACCTTCTGACGTCCAGGTCGTCTCCACGGACTTTCTCGGTGACCCCCACTCGTCCATCTTCGATGCTAACGCCAGCATCGCGCTCAACGACAACTTCGTGAAGCTCATTTCCTGGTACGGGGGAGGGGATCGGAGAATGTGGGGGAGACTGAGCTGACAGGGAGGATGCCCCTGACCCCCTTCCTGACTCCCCAGGTACGACAACGAATATGGCTACAGTCACCGGGTGGTGGACCTCCTCCGCTACATGTTCAGCCGGGACAAGTGAAGCGGGACAACCCCTCTCCCGATCCCCTGTGCTCCCGAGCCAGAACCCGTATCCCCCGTCCCGGCGCACGGCTCCCGGGGAAGTGGGCGCCCACGCGAGGGGCCCCGCCTCTGGTCCAGCGGTGAAATAAAAATCCGGAGTGCTCAAGCCTGCGCCGCGTGTTTGTGCGCCGCTCCCGGCAGGGTCCCATCCTGCTCCAGGCCGGCCCGCGCCCTGCGGCCGGAGGCCCCACTGCGAGACGGCCCGGTGCAGGTACGCGCCGCGCAAGCTCCCACTGCCCGTCCGGGCGCCGCCGTCGCGCTCTGCGTGACGTCACCGCGCCGGCGCCGGCCGGCTCGCTCCCAGAAGGCCGCGCGGCCCGCGGCTGAGGGGGCGCCGGGCCGGCAGAGGAGAGCGCGGTCCGGCGGGCCGGGCGGCCGGCGCCATGACCCTATTCCACTTCGGGAACTGCTTCGCCCTGGCCTACTTTCCCTACTTCATCACCTACAAGTGCAGCGGCCTGTGAGTGTGGGGCGGCCGCGGGGCGGGGGGCGCGGGCCCGGGCCAGCCCTCACCGCCCGCTCCTGCAGGTCCGAGTACAACGCCTTCTGGAAGTGCGTCCAGGCCGGGGTCACCTACCTCTTCGTGCAGCTGTGCAAGGTGAGCGCGCGGGACCCACGTTCCGCCCGCGCCCGGCTCCCCGGGTGACGCCCCAGAAGCCCACGGAAGGCGGACTTTGCAAGGGGCGGGACCTGAGGCGAGGTCTGCAAGCACTTTTGCATAGCACTTTCAGTGAAACGGGGAAAACTGCGTTGTATGGTTAAGAGGGTACTAGGTACGTTAAGAGCCGCTAATGAAGTCCCAGGGTGCCCGCGGTGCTGCTCACACTGCACTGGTAGGCAGCTCCTGCACCTCCAGGCCTGACCCCGGCCCCCTGTGATCACCAGAGCCCAGATTTCCAGGGCCCTACCCTGTATCTCCCCTGGCCCTGTCGTCTTGCCCCCAGAACCCCAATGCCCTGCCCTTCACAAGCACACTAACATCCCACAAAGACCACGTGGTTGATCCCCCTTACCTGGAGGTGGCCTCTCTGTTCTGTGTTCTCAGATGCTGTTCTTGGCCACTTTCTTTCCCACCTGGGAAGGCGGCATCTATGACTTCATTGGGGTGAGTGGGGCAAGGGAGGGGGATAGTGCAGGAGTGGGGCCCCCTGGCACCTGTGCTTACTCAAGCCTCACCCTGACCCGCAGGAGTTCATGAAGGCCAGCGTGGACGTGGCAGACCTGATAGGCCTAAACCTTGTCATGTCCCGGAATGCCGGCAAGGGGGAGTACAAGATCATGGTTGCTGCCCTGGGCTGGGCCACCGCCGAGCTCATTATGTCCCGGTGTGTGCAGCAGCCTGGAGCCCAGATTCCAGAGAAAGGACACCTGGGTTCCAGGGGTTGCTGGAGGGCGGGGGTTAAGAGTCTGGGTGCTGGGGGTGTCTTGGTGCTGGAGAATCCCTCCGTTTGCCTTCCTCAGCTGCATCCCCCTCTGGGTTGGAGCCCGGGGCATTGAGTTTGACTGGAAATACATCCAGATGAGCATTGACTCCAACATCAGTCTGGTAGGCAGTCCTGCTCTCCCACACGTGCCTTTTCGCTGGTGGCTGTACTCCGGCCCTGACTTCCTCCCTCCCTCCAGGTCCATTACATCGTTGCGTCTGCCCAGGTCTGGATGATAACACGCTACGACCTGTACCACACTTTCCGGCCGGCAGTCCTCCTGCTCATGTTCCTTAGCGTCTACAAGGCCTTTGTCATGGAGTGAGCTGGGTGGGGTTTGAGACTGGGTCCAAATGGGGGTGGGTTATCTGTTCTCCTTCCCTCATTGTGATGTTTCCCCACAGGACCTTCGTCCACATCTGTTCCCTGGGCAGCTGGACAGCACTGCTGGCCCGAGCGGTGGTGACAGGGCTGCTGGCCCTCAGCACCCTGGCCCTGTATGTTGCTGTTGTCAACGTGCACTCCTAGGCTTGGTGTCCCAGGCATGCACATACCTTTCCCCTGTCTCCAGGTTTCAGTGAAGTAAACAACGTTTGGAAAGTTGTTTCAACTTCCATCTCTCTCTGGCGCTGTCTCATGCTCACCTGGGTCCCAGAGGCTCTCGTGGCTGTGGAGCCAGGTAGATGAACTGGGAAACTAGGCAGCACTGACTAGCCCTGTGTTCCTGGAGCGGTTCTTTGGCTCCTTGTTTTCCCAGGATAGACCGAGGGCTTGAAGTTGATTGTCTTTGAGTAGTGGCAGAGACCAGGGCCCTCAAGGAACGGGTGATGGAGGGGAGCTAGAATCCAGGACACGGTTCTTGCGGGCTTCTCCTCACAGCCTTAACCTGGCCCTCTCCCACATGGCTCTTCCCTGGCTGGTCACCTCCCATGCTCCCGGCCCTAATCTCGCCCTCTGATCCATCCTTCATATGGCAGCCAAGGAGACCTGTCTGAAACCCCAGTCTCACTAGTTCACCCTCCCTGCTCACACCCATCTCAGGCTCTCCGTTGCACACTGAATAGTCCAACCACTTGACCCTTGGGTTTGCCCTCGGAGGCAGACTTTGGTGATTCTGAGTTCCTCAGATCAGATCCTGGCCTGAGTGTTCTCAGGGCAGAGTACAGAAACAGCTTCAGCCAATGGCAGAGCAGAGCCCACCAGCTTGGCTGTTGTCCTGGCTGCCACCCTCCACCTCAGCCCTCCCCTAGTCTAGTGGGGCTGGTTCCCTGCCCCATGCCCTTCCCCTCCCTGAGAGGGATGTGTCAGAAGCCAGGGTTTAAATGTCACACTTAAGCTCCACCTTGATGCAAATTCTGCCCACCCAGGAAGGTGTTACCCCACCCTGGTGTTCCCAGTGGGCTCCTCCAGGCTGTGGGATAGGGCATCTGTCCCTCCCTCCACCCAGTTGTCAAGGTCCCGCCATAATGTTGTTTAATCCTGGACCTAGGAAAGCACTGAGCACAGCTCTGCTGTGAGTCTTGGTGTTTTCAGAAGGACCCTTGACCCTCAGACGGGGCAGCCACCATCTAGCCTGCCCGCCCCCTCGTTGTCCCTTGTCAAGACAGGGTCCACAGGTGTGTTGGGGGAAAGTTGGGGGGACAAGTGATTGACTGGTCACCCTGACGTTGATGTGAGGAGGGAGTAGACAGGGCACTCCCCCAGCCCGACTGGCTGGATCTGTAATGGGATCACTTCTTCCCACACCTCCATCCCACACCCCACGTAGGCCTTGACAAGTACTGGGACAAGTGAAGGTTGCAGAAATGACTATTCAACAGCTATTTGCTCAGTGGGGTCTCTGAGCCAGGCCCCCTCCTGGTGGCCAACTATCTGTGAAACAGTCCCAGCTTTCATGGGGCTCAGAGAGACCAGAGTGGTTGGGGCTGAAGTAGGGGTAGGACAGGCCAGAGGGATCTGGGCTGTGATGGGTGAAGCCGGGTTGGAGTGGTAGGGTGATGAGCTAGACCACAGTGGTCAGCACTGTGATGGGGAAACAAGTGGCTGAGGGGGCCCAGAGGAGCCCTCTGACCCAGCTGGGGTTGGGATAGCCTTTCTGGAAGAGAAGCTCTGTGAGCTGAGATTCAAGGGTGAGTTAGTAGGGCAAAGAAGAGAAAAGCAGATGTCAAGGCTTGTGTAAAGGCTCTGAGGTCAGAGAGATCCTGGCCTGTCCAAGAAAACATAAGAACTGGTTGGAACAATTTGAGGGGGCTTGTGAGACTTCAGAAGTCAGCAGGGGTCAGATCACAGAATGCTCTGAAGGCTGGGCTGGGAAAATGACTAGGGGCAGTGGGGAACCATGGAGAGTTCTAGGCAGAGGAATGACAGGGTCAGACTTGGCTCTAGGAAGATCTCCATGGCTCTTGTATGGATGGGGAGACTCAGGCCAGAAGCCCAGGTCTGGACAAGGGCAGGGCTGATGGGCAGAAGCAGAGTAGAGAAGTGGTGACCAGTGGGCTGTTTTTCTTTTGAGGGGTTGGGGGACAGGCTGTGGGGAGGTGGCGGGTGCGTAAGGACTAAGGAAAGAGTGAAGGAGTCCAGGGTAACTCAAGTTTGGGCTTGTAAACCCCCCGAGGGCCCACCACGTTTCCCAAGGAGAAGGAAACACATGGGACAGTGGATGGCAGCGGGTTCAGAGGAGGATGCAGAGGCCAGCGTGGGTCCCCTCGGACATGTTGAGGGGGCTGGAGACAGATGTAGGTGTCGCTGCAGAGACAGCTGAGGTGGGGGCAGCAGAGGGGGGCTGTTGGAAAAGAGGGAGAAGCCTGGTGCCCAGCCAGAGAGACTCAGTAAAGAAAGGAGAAGAGGGGCAAGACAGGACTGGGCAAAGGAATGGCCAGAGCGGGGTGGGAGGGGTGGCATGGGTTGACGACAGGGGAGGGTTCATTTTTCAGGTGAGAGGGTGTGAGGAGGGGACTGTGACTTTAGCCTCCAGGAGTTGGTCGAGACTGACAGGTGATAGGGCACCCACTGCAGCGCGAAGGAGTGAGCACGTGGGATTGGAGCGGAGAGCCCTGTGAAGGGTGGGGCGGGGGCTGCTTGAGTGGAAGAGATGTTGACACCCTGTGTTAAGGAGCCTCCCGAGAGGGAGGATGGGTGCTGGGAGGGCCCGGAGGCGGTGTGCAGACCAGTGGTGTGTCAGAGGCACCATCTGGAGCGTGCCTGTGTCCACATGCTGCTTCCCTTTACATGCTGTGCTGAGGCAGAGAAATGGGAATTCAGTCCCCCAAGGAACATTTATTGAGTACCTACTGTATGCCAGGCATTGCATTCTAGGAACCGGAGATGCAGCCCTAAGATGTAGGATTGTGGGAGATCACAGGGGCTCAGGAAAAACACTTGGGCACTGAATGAAAGCACAGTCAGTGTGACCTGGTTTATTACTATCATGCAGGTGTGAGTGTGTTTTCAAAGAAGGGCCTCAGGCAGCCCTCTTCCCGCCTGAAGTCCTCAGGACAGACCCACTTGACAGGAGCTGCTAGCTCAGACTCCCTACCGAAGCCCCCCAGCCCCTCGGGAGGGCGCTTCCCCAAGGCCAGCACAGAGGACTTGGCCTAGGGACTGCTCCTCCAGGAGGGGGTGCACCTTGTGGAAGGTGGAGGGGAATGGGATCCCTCCAAGGTGGGGTGCTGTGGGCTACAGGAACAGACACAGGTGGGGCTAGGACTCAATTGCTCAGATGTTTTGGTGGCCATCCAGAGGGTCCCATGTGTCCACCCCCAGCTGTGGTAGATGCAAGGATGGCTTGAAGGCAGCGGTCCCTCTAATAGTAGAGTTCCTGGTCCCACCAGCCTGGGGGAGAGAGAGGAGACTCAGTGCTGGGGGGGGTGTGGGTCAGGGAGGGGGGGCCTGGGGCTCAGAGGTTACGCATCAGTGGAGGTTTGATTTGGAGGTCAAGTGTTGAAGATCAGAGGTCAGGGCAGCTGCTCTGAGAATGTTTCAGCCTCCCGCCCCCCAGTCTGCACACTCACTCCCTGGGCAACAGCGAACTCCAAGTTTCCGGATCTCATCATAGACGAAGATGAGGAGGCCATAGGGCATGGGGACGAGCCACCACTGATACCTGAGGACAGGCGAGATGACAAGGTGAAGGCTGTCCTCAGGTGTGTCCCACATGCCCTTCCCTCTGCTCACACGTCACAAGCCCTCACCGAATGGGCATGAAGTTGAAGATGTTGGGCATTCCAGGGCAGTAGCACAGGAAGCAGCCGATGCAGACCTGGAACACGATGGCGATCACCAGGATCCTGTTCCTGCAGGGGGTGCAGGATGAGACAGGCTCAGACTGGGGCTCAGGACAAAGACAGGCCATGAGGAGTTGGGGACCAGATGGAAATGAGGGTACTGGGTCAAAGGAGGTCAGATGTCAGCAGCAGGGAGATGCTCTGAGCATTTAACACGGGCGTGGCCAGCACCTCCAACAGTGGGTCCCCACCCTGTCAGCATCACGCCTTTAGGTAATGAAACGTGGAGGGGCGGCTGAGAGGCACATGATGGAGCTCCTGGCTAGCTATTGATGAGGAATGCTAGCCCTGGCACCACACATCCTCACAGTGGTGCTGGCGTTTGCTGGCCGCAGTGAGCCCTGGTCAGGGTCTAATGGGAGTCTAGACCAGAGCAGGGCGGACGGGCTGGCCAGCAGGGACACCTGAAGAAGCCCTGCTGGAAGGCCGAGAGGCGGCGCGTCTTGCGGATGAGCACATCGGCGATCTGACACATCTCAATGCTGATGAAGAACACCGTGTAACAGGTGTACTGCTGGTACAGGCGCTGCCCGAATGTCTGTGGGAGGAGGGGACGACAGCAGCCTGAGCCAGGTGGGGTGGCCCTGCAGCCAGCTGGCACCCAGACCTGGGCCCTGCGCCCCTGCCTGCTCTGTGCCTGACACATAAGCTGGGGTGGGAGGAGAGGAGAGACGCGGGATCTGTCAGGTTGCATGAGCGTGGGGCCTGGAAACCTGGGTCCAGCAGAGCTCGGACGTCCTGGGCAATGGTGGGGCAGGCGTGGCTTTCAGAAGGAGAGGAAGGATGGAGGGTTTCCTGGGCACCCGAAAGTAGGCGCCTGGGAAAAGAGTGGGAATCCTGAGGCAGGATTTGCGAAGTCCAGTGTGACTTGGGGCCCAGGGAAGATGGCAAAAATGAGTGGAGCGGGCCAGGTAGGCCTCTGGGGACCAGGGCACATGCCCCACTTAAAGGGGGCAGCTACTATTCAGTCCATTTCTTCAATATAACTATTTTAACGCTAGCTAATTGTGTGAGGAACACTATGCTCCAGGTACTGAGTGATTCCCATGTATTATCTCAGTTAATCCTCCCAGTGATCCCATGAGGTAGCTGGGTGGCACTCAAATGTCAGCACGCATCAGGATCCCCGGCTGGCGGGGAGCCGTGGCAGGCCACGAGTCCGGCAGTCTGGCTCCCAGCTCTGCCTTCTTAACCATGACAGTAGTGCTAGAGGGGAATATCCTGACCTGGAACTCCACGCGGCAAGCTAACCAGACCTGCTAGCCAGATTTGGCTTCTCCGTGCCCCAAACCTTCATTAAGGTCAGCCACACACAAATACTCTGTGTAAGTGATGCTGCAGGGACAATAGCACTACGGCCTGCTTCCCCACCTGAGGGGCTCTGCTACTGTCAGGGCAGGGAGGACCTGTCTGCAGCTGTGATCAGCAGAAGCAGGAGTTGGGAGCTCGAGACAGTGGTGGGAAAGGACCCTTACCCCTGAACTGGCAGAGTGGGATGCTCTGAGCCCAGGCAAACATGGAGGAGTGAATGTGGGCCATACAGGGTAGGCGGCATTGGAAACAAGGGGGTCATGGGGTGGGGCAGGGCGGGGCTCACCCACTCCTGGCCGTAGCTGTCCTGCAGGTCTTGTAGGTGGTGGTCCTCCCACTGCGGCCGCAGCCCCACACACAGCAGTGGGAACCAGCCCTCCTGGGCCATGGCCGTGAAGTAGTCAGTGAAGCCTGCAAATGACTGGATGGCACCTGGGGGAGAGGCAAGGAGTCACAAGGGGACAGCAATGGAAACAAGACAGGGACACAGGAGAGAGTCAGGGACACAGACAGTGACAGACATTGAGAGAAAGAGACAAGGATCCCAAGAGATATCGATAGGGATGCAAGAGACAGGGCACAGAAACACACCCAGAGAACCCAAAAAAGACAAGGAGGCAATGACCCAGAAACAGGGTCATGGAGAACAGGGCCAGAGAAAGGACACGGGACCACAGAGACCCAGGAGCAAACCAGACACTGAGATCCAGAACAAGTTAGACACCCAAGGCAGCCGAGCAGCCGTGAAGGAGGGCCCAGCTCCCGGCCCGCGGGCACGCACCGATCTGGAAGTAGGAGTAGGCAGCCAGGGGCTCGTTGACCAAGCGGTCACGCTTTGGGTTCCGTGGACGCAGGTGCATGATGTCACTCTCGGCCTTCTCATATGCCAGAGACACAGATGGGAACTGGCCAGGAGCAGAAGGAACCCCGGTTAAGGGTTTACCTGAGCCCCTGTCCCCTACTTTCTAGAGCCCCCCTTCCCCTGCCAGTGGGCAGGGACAGACTGAGGTTAGGAGACAGGACCTGCAGTGACCACACAGCCACTCCTGCCTGGACAGGATCTGGCTGGCCCCTGTTGAGAGTGTTGGCATGTCCAGTCCACATCTGTGTCCATCTCCATCAGAGCATCTGCAGTTATCTCTACTATTGTGCACGCTCTCTTTGTCTCTCTCTCTTTCCCTCCGTTTTTCCTCCTCCCCCCATCTCTCTGTTCTCTGCGGACTCTGGTCTTGACCTCTCTGTTCCCCTGTTGCGCTCTCTCTCTCTGTCCCTTACTCTCTTTGTTTCTTTGTCCCTGTCTCTGGTCTCCTTCTCTGTGACTCTGTCTCTGCTTTTGTGTCCCTGTCTCTATGTCTCTCTTTGTCACTCTGTCTCTGCGTCTCTTCTGTCACTCTCAGTCCTCCCCCTCCCCCATCCCATCCATCTGTGACTACAGAGTGGCAGCAGAGTGTACTGAACCTGGGCTCAAATCCCAGCTGTGCCACTTATTAGCCATGTGACCTAGGGCAAGCTGCTCAACCTGTCTATGCTTCAATAGCTTATCCCGAAAATGGGGATGATAAATAAATGAAGCCCATCTCAGAGAGTCATTTAAGGACAAAATTAAGTAAATTACGTGTGCCTGGCCCAGAGTGGGCACAGCGTGATACTGAATAAATGTGTCAGCATGGCCGTGCATCTGGCTGCGTTTGCGGCTGTATCTGTGGCTCTTTTCCATCTGTCTGCCTGGGGTCTATCTGCTGGGGTTTATCTGTCCATGTCTGTTGCGGGATGTTTGTCTGTCATCCAAGTCTATCTAGCCAGACATCTGTGTCTGTTAATATCTCTGTTTGTCTGTGTATCCAGATCTGAGCCCATGTTGTCTATGGGTCTGCCCGTGCCTACCTGAGTGTCCACCTGTGCGTCCATGTCTGGAGTTCTGTCTGTGCCTACCTGCTTTCCTGTGTGTCCCCATCGGGCTGTCTGTTGAACACATGTCTTGTCTTTGTCACTCTGTCCAGGAGTGTCCATGGGCATACATCTGTGGGCACTGTGTGTGTGTGTGTCGGGGGCGGGGGCTGGGGCTGCAGACTCACAATGTCGGTGCAGAGCTCTATGAAGAGGATGGTGATGCACCCCAGGGGCAGGGGCACGCTGACAGTGATGTAAATGAGGTACGGCGTCAGTTCAGGGATGTTCTTGGTCAGGGTGTAAGCGATGGACTTTTTTAGGTTGTCAAAGATCAGCCGACCTGTGGGGTACAGCAGGCACCTCAGCCTCCTTGCAGCTCACTTCCTCCTGTGCCCACACTGCCCACCCTGTCTCTGACCCGGCCCAGACCCTGCTCCACGCCTGTCACGATGGAGGCAAAATTGTCATCGAGCAGGATCATGTCGGCTGCATTTTTGGCTGCATCTGAGCCAGCGATGCCCATGGCCACGCCGATGTCTGCCTTCTTCAGGGCTGGGGAGTCATTCACACCATCCCCTGTCACAGCCACGATTGCACCCTGCAGGGAGTGGGTAAAGGTGGGGAGTGGCCAGTGATAGGCCACGCCAGGGCCAGGCCAGCCCAGCTGCCCCCCTTTCACAGCAGGCTCGCACCAGCCGCTGGCAGCTCTCCACGATCACCAGCTTCTGCTGGGGGCTGGTGCGAGCGAACACCATCTCAGGGTGGGTGCGCAGCACCTCGACCAGCTCTGATGGGTCCATGTCCTTCAGCTGCATGCCGTTGATCACGCAGGCGCGGGCATCCCTAGGGAGGGAGGTGGGAGGGAGTCGCTGGGGCACAGTCTGCGTGGGGTGCGGGAGGAACGACAGGGAGGGCTGAGGGGGGCTTACTTCCGATTCACCTGGTCCACGGGCACACGGAGGCGGGCAGCGATGTCCTCCACTGTCTCGCTGCCTTCCGAGATGATGCCCACGCTGGCTGCAATGGCCTTGGCCGTGATGGGGTGGTCACCCGTCACCATGATCACCTGTGGAGGGGACCAGCAGACCTTGACCCTTTCAGATCAGCCCACTCTCCACATCCTCTCTGCTGGACGTCTGCTGATACACTCATTCATTTGTCCAACCAATCATCACCCCCTGCTACATGCCCGGGAAATAGCAAGGACAAAACAGACAAAAGTCCTTGTCTTCATGGAGCTGACATTCTAGTCTGGGAGACAGAAACGAAACAAAATAAATGAACGATATAGCATGTAAGAAGGAAAGGGGGGAATTAAGCTGGGTAAAGGGAATAGCAAATGTCGGGTGGAAAAGTGGTGCTTCGATTGTAAATGTATCCAGGGAAAGCCTCTTTGACAAGGGGACATTCGAGCAGAGGCTTGAACAAGGTGAGACAGTCAACCACGTGGGGATCTGGGGGAAGAGTGTCCCTGGCAGAGGGAACAGGCAATGCAAAGACCCTGAAATGAGAACAATGCCTAAACTGTTGGAGGAGCAGCAGTGAGGCCAGCAGGACTGGAGGGTTGAGGAATGAGCTTAGAAAGGTAACAGGGCCTGGATCTTACAGGGCCTTTCAGGTTGTGGGAAGAACTTGGGTGTTGCTTGCTCAGCATTGGCTCCCTCACCCTTGATTTGTTTGCAGGGAACCATCCATCTCCTCATGTTGGAGTGAGGTCCATGGCCAAGTTTGGACAAATAAGCCCAGACCTGGCCAATGTATTCCATCCCCCAGCCAGTGACTGGTTCAAGGATGAGCATGTGACCCAATCTGCTACACCTGCAAAAGAGGCACTCTCTGTGGGGTGGCTAAACAGGTGGGACGTGAGTTGGAGCTGCTGAGGGGTGGTCATCTTTGCCGTCAAAATGGAGGGACCGCTTGAGAATAAAGCCAGCAGAGAGAAAAGCAGAGCTGAGATGTGGAGAAAGGCAAATTCTTAATGATACCAAACTCCTGGATCCAGCTATACCTGAAGCCTCATTCCCTAGAACTTTTCAGTTTCATGAAGCTGAATATATTTCTTTTTGGTTCCACCTATTTTCAGGTGGGCCTCTGTCACAGGGTTCCTTTTCCCCAAATACTGCCATCCTTTTTTCACCCCTGCCCAGTCTTCTCCTCAGTGTCATACCCGGATGCCTGCTGTGCGGCACTTGAGCACAGCGTCAGGAACGGTGGCCCGGGGTGGGTCTATCATGGATACGAGTCCCGCAAAGCACAGACCACTGGATGGAAAGTTCATGGCCTCCACGTCAAAGGCGTAGCCAGGTGGGTAGTCCTTCTCACTCAGGTAGAGCTGGCAGAAGCCTGACAAGGAAACAGGGAAGTCAGAGAGGAATCCTGGGCAGACCCCTCCCTAGCAAGGCCAGATGAGGAGTAAAATACCCATGGATGCCTGACCCTGTGCTGAGTCCATCATTCACATCCTCACAACCCCCTATGAGGCTATTAGCATGCTCATCTTGCAGATGAGGAAACTGAGGCTTAGAGAGGGGATAATTCTTGCCAGTGGTCACACAGCAAGTAAAATGAAAGATCCAGAACTGGACCACAGGTCTGGGCTTCCAGGGTTGAGGCAGGGGTTAGGGAACTTTAAAGAATCAAGACAAAAATTGGAGGAGGTCAGAGGGCAGGACAAGGATTGGAGAAAGTCTTGAGGCAAAGACTGGGGAATGTCAAAGGGTCAAGAGGGGGACCCTAAAAGGTGGAGGTGAAAATAAGGGCAGGTCATCAGTTGGGGCAAAGCTGGGGAAAATCAAAGGATCACAGGTCAGGTCAGGATGGGGAAGGTCAGGCGAGGACAGGTCGGGAGGGGCTGGGTCAAGGAAGGAACTGGGGCTAGACAGGGGTCAGGACTGAGACAGGGAAAGTCAAAGGTGAGCGTGTGCGGGCGGCTCCGTGGGGAGTGGTTAAGTTCGTGGGCTCCGCTTTAGCCGCACGTGGTTCACTGGTTCAGATCCTGGGCGCAGACCTACGCACCGCTCATAAGGGGGCATCCCACACAGAAGAACTAGAAGAACGTGCAACTAGGATATAGAACTATGTACTGGGCCTTGGGGGAGAGAAGAAAGAGAGGAAGATTGGCAGCAGATGTTAGCTCAGGGCCAATCTCCCTCACCAAAAAAGCATTGGCTTGGAAACAAAAAAAGGGAAGACCGACTTGGAAAAAAAAAGTGTGTGTGGACTGGGGCCGGTCAGCTGTCAGCCAGGGTTGGGAAAGGTTAGGGTCGGGGCTGGACACGGAAGGTCGGGCAAGGTCTGTGCTAGCTCCTCGCACACTGGTTTACCCCCTACTCTAGGGGTCTCACCGAGCACGCGCTCGCCCAGGCCGCCCAGGCTGAGGTAGGCAGTCTGGAAGGCCTCACGCCATTGCTCGTCCAGCGGCAGCTCCTGGCCCTTGATGAGGATGGAGCTGCAGCGCTCCAGCACGCGCTCGGGGGCGCCCTTCATCACCAGCACGTGCCGCGGGTCCCGCGGGTCCTCCAGCGTGTGGATGGACAGCTGTGGACGGGCGGAGGGGGCGGGGTCGTGGGCGAGGGAAGGGGGGCGAGGGAAGGGGGGGCGAGGGAAGGGAGGGGCGAGGGAGGGGGGGAGGGCGGGGCTTGGGGGAAGGGCAGGGCTGCGGCCCGGGGCGCTACCCGGAGAGCCTGCCGGGGTGAGGTCGGGGCTGAAGGAGAGGGGCCGCGTGCTCGGCAGGTTCTTGTAGAGGCTGAGGATCGGGGCGGGCCGAGGGGCATGGTTAGGGGTCTGGGCGCGGGGAATGGACATAATTAGGATCCAGAGTTGGGGTGGAGCGGGATCTGGATGGCGAGCTATCCCCCACCGAAGGCCTGCTGGCTGAGAGCAGGCGGAGAGCCCCCGGGGGAGGGCCTGCGGGCGCGGCCCGGCCATAGGTGGGCTTCGGCTGTGGGCTGGGCGGGAGAGGTGGGGCGGGGGTGGGGGGGACTACCGAGAGAAGCCCCGCCCCTAGATGTGGGTGGGGCTCGCTGCGGGCGGGCCTTCTTGTGGGCGGGTTCTGCTGTGGGCGGGGCCGGGCGCGGCAGGCGCGCACCTGGAACTTGTTGGTGGAGTTGAAGGGGATCTCGCAGACTTTGGGGAAGCGCTCGCGGTACCCCATGGCGTTGCCCAGCGTCAGCTCCGAGAACTTGAGCAGCGCCGTCTCGGACGCGTCGCCGATCACGATGCGCTGGGAGCGGGGGCCGGCGTCAGGGGCGAGCCCAGCTGCACCAGGCTCCAGGGATCCCGCGTCCCCCCGGCTCTCACCTTGGGCACGGGCACCGCGTCCTGGCCCGACTTGAAGGCAGCGCGGTTGCACAGGGTGAGCACGCGGCACAGAGCCCGCCACGTCTCCGAGGACTGGTCAAATGTCTGCCCTGGAGGCCAGGCGTCCAAGCTGGGACCGCGAGGGGACTCTCCCATACCAGAACTGAGCCCCTCCCCCTAAAGTCAGGACAGGATCCCCTCCCAGACCTGGGTGGGAGCCAAACCCCTCCTCAATACCCCGGACGGAGCCTTCTCTCCAGACCCGATATCAAGTCTCCTCTGAGACCCGAGATCAAGTCCCTTCGGAGATCTGGAAGACCCACAGACCCACGGCTTAGCCCCCCTCCCTGGACCGAGGACCCTCTTCTCCGTTAGTGCAAAGCCCTCTCCAGGCTCCCTTCAGGGTAACCTCAGAGCTGCCTTTTGGGTCTCCACCATCTGCCTGCCCCAGCCCCTGCCTCCTCCCGCCCCACACCTGACTGGTCTTCCGTAGTGTCAGCCGAGTGGATGTGGTTGTCGAACCACAGATGGGACACAGTCATGCGGTTCTGAGTGAGGGTCCCCGTCTTGTCAGAGCAGATCACTGACGTGGAGCCCAGTGTCTCCACTGCTTCCAGGTTCTTGACTACGCAGTTCTTGCTGGCGAGCCGCTTGGCTGTCAGGGACAGGCAGACCTGGGACAAGGGTGAGAAACGCATGCCTGGGGACCAGTCCTTGCTTCCAGTCCACTTCACCCTCGCGCTGGGGACCCTTTATCCCAGCCACAGGACCACGGATGCTGCATTCCTCAGCAAAAGCCAGGCTTTTTCCTGCCTCCAAGCTTTTGTCCAGTCCGTGCTTTGTGCTTGGGATGCTCCCCTCATCTGCCCAGATAAACACAGCCAAGCTGCCAGAGCTCTTATCTGCACAATCAAAGTGAGAAAACAAACGTCCCCTGAGCCTCCTCTGGGGCAGGTCTCCGGCTGGGTGTGGACTGTTGAAGGCTGCCCACGCTGGGCCTCAGCCGCCTCTGGTGGAGGACCCTGCCTGTTGGTCTCTGAGTCCTCCGTGTGGACGGGACATGACCCAGAGTAGTGTTTGCTGAATGGATAGATAGGTGGAGAGATGGGGGGTGGGAGAGTGGGAGGATGCGTGATGGGAAGGGAGGTGGGTGGGTGGGAGGTGAATGGATAGATGGACAGGTAGGGAGATGATGGAGGGAGGCGTGCACTGAGTGAACAGGCACATGCACAGGCCTCTCAGCTCTCTGCACCCTCCTCTGCCTCCCCAACTCACCGTGACAGTGGCCAGCAGCCCCTCAGGCACATAGGCTACCACGATGGCCATGAAGAAGACCATGGCCCGCAAGAAGGTGTAGCCGATGCACATGGCCACCACAAAAAAGGTGCCGCCAAAGAGGATGGCCAGGCCTGCAATGATGTCCACAAAGTGTTCAATCTCGATAGCAATGGGCGTCTTCTCATTTTCTACTCCCGAAGCCAGTGATGCGATGCGCCCGATGATGGTGCGGTCGCCTGTGTTCACCACCAGGCCCTGTGCTGTGCCTGCAGTGGGGCCAAGAGGCTGCCTCAGGGCTGGGTGGGCAGTGGGGGGCCTGCACAGTGGTGTGAACCGACAGAGGGGGCAGTAATGGAAGGCAGTGGAGGCAGCGTGACCCGGGAAGAGGTCACTATAATGGGAGGGAGAGAGGCAGTGTGCCCTGAAGAGGTGGCGGTGATGTGAAGGGGGGCCATGGGTCTCAGAAGAGGAGCAGTGGAGCACAGTGGGGAGTGTGGAGGCAGTGTGGTCAGCTGGGTGGGAGGGCAGGGGCCTCACAGACCCTCGAGGCACATGGTGGAGAAGAAGGCGATGTTGCGGGTCTCCAGGGGGCTCTCGTGTGTACACTCGGGCGAGCGGGTCTGCGGCTCAGACTCTCCGGTCAGCGAGGAGTTGTCCACCTTACAGCCCTGGGCCTGGAGGATGCGGATGTCAGCTGGCACTCGGTCCCCGCCTTTCATCTCCACCAGGTCGCCCACCACAAGCTGATCCGCATTGATCTGGAACTTGTCCCCATCTCGGATCACGGTTGCTTGCTGTGGGGCAGGGACACCAGAGTTGAGGCGGGCAGGGGCTGGGGGTGGAAGTTGCTGAGCGCAATGGGGATGGGGGGAGGTGGAAACTGAGGAGAGCCGAGGACCAATGGAGAGAGATGGAGGCCACAGAGGAGGGGCAGGTTGGGCCTGAGGGGAGGGGGCCGCAGGGACACCTGGAACCTGGCTCAACCGTTGTGGAGACTTGGAACCTGAAGTGGCTGGGGGGCCGGGGGACCCACCTGGGGTACGAGGTTCTTGAAGCTGGCGATGATGTTGGTGCTCTTAAACTCCTGATAGTAGCCGAAGCAGCCGGTGACCACAACCACAGCGATGAGGGCCAGTGCCAGGTACAGCTGGGGGTGGGGGCTGATGAGTAGGGGCTGGAAGCTCCCTGCACAGGCCACCGCCTGCTCCCTGATCTTCTGGTGCCCCCAGGGTCACCGCCAAGGTTTTCCCCCCTCCAACTAGGAAGCCTCACGCACTATTTCCTGTGTCCCCTGTCCCCATGGTCTTCATAGCCCACATTCGACTGTCATGTATTCTCAGGGTCTTGTGTCCCTGTGTCCCTTTACCCCAAATTCTCTTGCCCCTGAATTCTAGGTCCCCATGTCCCCACACCCTATGACTGTGCCCCACGTCACCATGCGCCTTGGTCGTATGTCTGCTCTTTCGCTCCGCCCCTAAGTCTTGTGTCCCCCGTGTCCAGGGTCCTGTGACTCCTCGTGTTCCCTGTCCTGTTCTCCCTGTGTTCCATTCTCCATGTTTTCATAATCTGGGTGCCATCCTCTATGTCCGTGTCCCTGTGCCCTCATGTCCCCATTTCCATGGGTTTGTGTGCAGTAGAGCCTGTGCTTCGTACTCTGTGTCCTCTGCAGTCAGAGTCCCGTGTTCCAAATTCCAAGTCCCGATGTCCAGTGTCTCCTCATGTCTGTGTACTTCTGAATCCCCCTCCCAGGTCACATATCCTATGACTTTTTGTGCCCCTGTCAATGGCACATGTCCCTAAGTCCCCATGTCCCTTGTCCTGACCTCTGTCATATATCCAACGTGCTCTTGTCCCGCATCTGGGTCTTCTTTATGTCTCTGTGCTGCTGTGTCTAATGTCTTATGTCTCTCCGTGCACTGTGTCCTGAGTCTTTTGTTCCTTGTGTCTCCATGCCCTTGTGTCCCGTGTCTGAGTTCCAGTGTCCCCTGTGCCCTCTGTCCTTGGTCTGTCCCATGTCCTCTGTTTCCCGAGTCCCATATCTTAAGTATTGCATTTCTATGTCTTTTTAGCCCCGCCTATATCCTCCATCTCTGAGACACATTCTCCCCATGTCCCCTTTGACCTTTGTCCTTGGGTCTGTCCCATATCCCAATGTCCTTCATCCCCCATGACCCGTGCCTAGGAACTGCATTTCCATGTTTCTCTGTCCCCAGCCTATGTCCCTCATGTCCTGAGTCCCATGCTCAATGTCCTGTGTTCCCCAGGTCCTTGTGTCCTGTGTCTGCCCCCAGGACCCCCCACTCACATTGTCGTCAGTGGTGAGGTCACCCTCACTGGCCTGGATGGCAAAGGCAATGAGGCAGATGGCAGCAGCCACCCACATGAGGCATTGCAGACCACCTGCCAGCTGCCGTGCAAACTTGACATACTCCGGGGTTCCCCGCGGTGGCCTCAGCGCATTGGGCCCGTCCCGCAGCAGCAGCTCTGCAGCCAGGCTGGCCGACAGGCCCTAGGGACAGAGCCGGGTGGGGCTGTGGTGGCCTGGTGGCCGCTGAGGGCTTTTTCTCCCATGCCCTCTCTGTCTCTGTCTCCTTGCCCTCTTTCCCTGTGTCGCTCTGTCCCTCTGTCTTGTGCCTCTCCATTTCTTTCTCCGTCTTCACCTCTGTTCCTGCCCCTTCCCTCCTCCGTGTCTCTGTCTTTCTCTTCTCTCCCGTCTTTCTTTCTGTCTCTCTTTCTGCCATCTCTACCTGTTTCTCTCTCTTATCCCTCTCTTTGCCTCTCTCTGCCTCTGTTTGTCTTTCTGTCTCTTCTTATCTGTTTCTCTTTCTCGCTCTCTCCCCACTTGGCCCTTTCTCTAATGTATTCCTCCCTTTTTTCTCTCTCCTCTCCCCCTCGCCCCTTTTCTGCACCCACCCCTCCCTCTGCCCCCAGCTCACCTTGGTCGCGTTGGTCTGGTATTTCTGTTCCAGCTCCGCCACTGACAGCTGGTGGTCATTCTAGGGTGGGGGGTGGACAGGACACTCGCTGTCCGGCTCTCACACGCCCCACCCCTGCCCCGCCTCCCCCACAGCCCGCAGTCCCCCTGCTCACGATCTCCATCTCCTTCTTCATGTTCTCCAGCTTCTCCTTCTTCTTGCCCCCTCTACCGCCTGCCTTCTTCTTGCTCATCTTGGCTGCCATGTCCCCACCAGGGCCAGGACCCAACTCTACCGAGTACAGCTCGTAATTCTCCTAGGGGTGGGGGGACAGGGGCGGCATCAGATCCCACTGGAATCCCTGCCTCCAACCCCTGACCCCTGACCCCCGACCCTGGGCCCCCCTCACCGCCTTCCCCATGGTGCCCCGTGCGGCTGCCCTCCTTTGCTGAGACAGAGCCTGGGGTCGGGACCGGCCTGATATAGCTGGGGAGGGAGGAGGTGGAGCAGGCTCAGCCTGATTACAGCTGATTACGGGGCTCCTTGGGGTGACCTCCAGGCCCAGGCAGCTTGGGCACTCCCTGCTGGACTGCCCCAACCTGCCTGGACCCCGTCTCAGCCTGCCACTGAGGTCAGGGAGCCACTGGGAGTATCCATCGCAACAATGAGGGGCACAGCAAACACGTGGTACTCATGACACGCCTGGCGCTGTGCTGAGGGCTTTCACGCACTAACTTATTTCACCTCCAACAACCCTTTGAGGCGAGTACTATTCTTACCTCCCCCTTACAGATGGGGAAACTGAGGCACAGAGAGGTTAAGGACTTTGCCTAAGGTTGCGATGGACTAACTATCAGGGACAGGATTGCAGCCCAGGTGTGACCCCAGAGCCTGGCTCTCATGTGGTCCCATCAATGAGAAAACTCAGACTCCACAGCAACAGGGCCTGCACGTTCCAGGCCCGCAGATATGTGACCTCCTCGGTCCTTGCAACAAGCCCTGTGAAGGCGGTGCTGTCATTCCATTGTGCAGAGGGGGAAACTGAGGCTCAGAGAGGTTCAAGGAGGACCCCAGAGGTCCTCCACATGTACGGCCGGAGCCATCATAGCTTGGTCATTCCCATCTCCACCCCAACCTGCCCAGACGGGGAAACGAAGGTGCAAAGTGGGGAGATGTGCCCAAGGGCTCCGCTGGAGCTTGGTGCCCGGTGCCAGGTCTGAGGGCTAGGGACGCCCTCCTAGTCCCCCAGGCAGGGACCTCTGTGGAAAGCAGCCAGGGGCTGGCCCAGTGGAATGCTTGGGCCTCCTAGGGTGGGGTGGACGTGTCTCCAGGGGCAAGTGTTGGTATATTGATAAGATAATTGCCTTGGTGATGTCCTTGTCCTCTGGGGCAGGTCACCTGGGAAAGTCGAAGCTTCTGATCAGCCTGAGCTCTTCTCTACCCCCACCCGGCTGGTCACCCCCGCTACAGGAGACCCCAAGAGAGGAGGCAGGGGGTGCTGCCGGCACACTGACTGCCCCTATATGAGTCTCCTTGCTCACTGGGGGAGTTCATGCCACTGAGCCACGCCTGTAACACAGCTGTCTCACTCCCCTGCTGATGACCCTCCAAAGCTTCCGTTCTTTCTCAGAATAAACTCCACAATAGTTCCTGCAAAATCTGACCCCAGCTCACCTCTCCTGGCTCAGACTCTACTACGGATCCACAGGCACTGGCCTCTTTGCTGTGCTTTGTACAGGCCAAGGTCATTCCTGCCCCAGGACCTTTGCACTTGTGGTTCCTTCTGCCTGGGACTCTGCCTCAGATATCTGCATGGCTCTTTCTCACCTCCAGGTCTCAGCTCAAATGTCACCTCTTCCGAGAGTCCTCGGTTGTAATATGCACCCCATCAGGCTCCATGTCCCTACTTGCGCCCCTCACACCCATATCCCAACCTGATGTTGTATTTTTTTTTTAATTTTGTGGTGTCAGTCTTGTCCCACTAGAAGGAAGACTTGGCTGTGTTTGCTGTGTATGCCGAGCACCCAGAACAGTTCCTCCAGACACACAGTAGATGCACAATAAACGCTGTGGGATGGTTGCGGGATTTATCTCCTCGGGGTTTGGGAGTACTCACTAATGGGCCTGGAGCGCGGATCAGGCCGTCAGGAAGTTTCGGTCATTGGGAATTCCTCAGGGGCCCCAAGCTGTCTCCAGCCCTTCCAACCTGGCCCACCAGCCCCCTACCCCTGACTGTCCAGGACCTGGGGCAGATGTGGGGTCGTGTCTGCACAGATCAGGGAACCCCACAACCTGAGTCACAGAAGGAGAGACGAGGCTGCATCGCTGGCAGTGGGTGGCTGACCCACGATGCTGTGCAGACCTCAGTCAGAGCTCACCGGCTGTCCTCTGCTCTCTGCTTCATTTGCTTTCCCATAATTCTCATTTCTTAGCTATTTTATGTTCATTTTCAACATTTTATTTTAAATATTTCAGACCTTCAAGTTATAGGAATTAGTAAAATGAGCACCCACCTACCCTTCACCTGAATTTAACGATTTTACCACATTTGTGGTTTGTAGATCGATAATAGATAGACACATTTTTTAAAAAGTTTTGCCCGAATCATTGAGACTAAGTTGGAGACGATGCTTGTTTATCTGTAAACGCTTAGGTGTGTGTCTCCTGTGAATAAGGACGCTCTCTTTCATAACCACAGTCTGATGATCAAATTCAGGAAATTAACGCTGATGTGACATTACTAACTAACGTAGAGGATTCGTTTCAGTTTCCCCGGTTTTTCGCCTCGTGCCCTTTTCTTGGTCCAGCGTCCGGTCCAGGACCACACTTTGCATCTGGTTGTCATTATCCTTCATCTCCCACAGTCTGCGACGTTTCCTTGTCCTTCCTGACCTCGCGTTTGGAGGAGGGTCAGTCATCCCGTAGGTTGCCCTTGGCGTGGCTGCCCGCGGCTTCTCACGGTTGGATTTGCGCCGTGCGCTGCGGCAGAAACACAGCGGCTGGTGCGTCCTCAGAGCATCAGGTCAGGATGGGCTCACTTTTGAGTTTGGAAGAGGCGGGACATTTGGGGCATATCAAGAGGCTTCAGGAACGACCAAGGGCTATTCTATGGTCTCTTTATTTTCTATTCAAAATACTGTCACAGCCACAGCTGGCGATCAGCCGTACTGGTGATGAAAGTCGTGGAAACTCTGACCTCAGGTCAGGAAACACTGCCCGAGCCCCCAGACGCTCCACATCTGACCACTCGATGGGGCTGCTGGCCCAGGCGACACTGCCCCAGCCCCATGGCCTTGTCCACTCTGACTCGTCTGTGCCCAGCCACATTGACGGTTAAAGGTTTTTACCAGCCCTCGATTACAGCCTTGGGGTACTCAAGTTCCACATCTTTCAGGGTCTTTGCTTATGCATTTATCTTTCATCATGTGTCCAAGCGACCCTAGCCCTGTCTCTGGGGGGTGAACACAGGCCGTGGCCCACAGGCAGGATCCGGATGAAGCAGAGTGTGCGCGCATCGGCGCCCTGGAGCAGAGCCAGGGGCACTGTGTGCCATGCTGGTTCAGGCCAATGGGCAACTCCTGGCTCGACTTGGGGGCGAAGACTTCTCACAAGAATGTTGTAAGTGTGACAGTAGTGCAAGATTTCTCTGAGCCTGGGGCACACAGGTCCTTGGAGACTTTTTTGAGAACAATTAACAGTCAGAATTGAATTTTTCTTTTTTCTTGGGAGAGAGAGGGCAGAGGACAGACAATTAAATGGATGGTGAACAGAGTGGGTTTCAAGGAGAATTTGAACCCGAGTGTCCTGGAATCGTGAACACACACACTCTTAGGGACTCAGCACCCACCAAGGCCTGATGGGCTCAGACCCCAGCTGTCCCTCCTTCTTCCCATGTGCCACTTCCTCTCTCCTGCTCAGGGTTCAGCCACCCAGCCCTTCTGTTTGTCAAATGATCGTTTCAAGAGCTTGGTGCATGCGGTGTCCTCTGCCTGAAACACTCGTCCGGCCTCCTCCCTGGGTCCACCTGCTCCTCATCTTTCCAGCTCCAGCACAGATGGCACTTCCTCCAGGAAACCTTCTCCCTGGCGCCCTGCCCTGGCCCAGGCTGGGTCGGGTGCCTCCCCTGGGCTCCCACGGACCCCTGGGGTTCCCCATCCCAGCCCTGACCACTCTGACCCGTGATTCCTGCATCACAAGGCTGACCACCCTGGGCTTTCACTATTTGGTGACGTTTCATCTCCTCCCTAGAGTCGTGAGGACAGGATCCAGGATGTCTCAGTCACCGCTGTGTACCCTGCATTGCCCAGCGCAGGGCCAGCCCAGGCGGGCCTCAGGGAGTGTTTGCTGAGGGAAAGAACTCATTGTGACCTTGACTTTTGGTGTGTGTTTGGTCTCTCTGATAAGATAGTGGACTCAGCAATGCCCTTCGCCTCTTGGGCAGGTCAGCCCCCCGCCCCCCACCGCCCCAGACCCTGGGAAGATTGAAGCTAGGGGCTGGGCCGCGGGGACCTTGCCTCTCCCACCCCTTCAAGCTGGCATAGGAGCAGGCAGTGGGTCAACAAGATGGGGGCAAGGTCTGGCTGAGCTGGCAGCCAGGTCTCATGTGTCCTGCTCCTCTCCCCTCTATGTGCAGACGTGGAAAGGTCCTCAGGAAATTGCCAGGCTATTCCTATCTGGGAATCTTCAACTCCAGAACCCAACCATCTCTCTGCTCCCCCCTCTGGTTCAGCCTCCGTCCCTTCCTGCCTGGACTCTCGCAGCAGCCTCCTCCCCTGTCTCCCTGCTCCCGGCTCCCCTACACCCCACATTCTGTTCCCCACTCACATAGCCGGAGGAGCCTGTGAACCCCACATCAGGTCAGGGCCTCCTGGCTGAGGCCTCCCCGGGCTCCACCTCACTCCAGGTAAAAGCTAAGTCCTCACATCAGCAGCCAAGCCCCGGGGATCTGGCCTGTTGCCTCCCTGACCTCACCTCCTCCCACTGTCCCCTGGTTCAGTCCATTCCAGCCACACTGGCCTCCCAGCTGTGCCCCAGACACAGCAGACAGCCTCCTGCCTCCCGCCTTTGCCGTTTCCTGCCCTGGAATCCTCTGCCCCCAGACACCTGAGCGGCTCCCCCTCCCCCATCAGGTCTTTACAAGACGGCCTCCCAGAGAGGCCTCCCCGACTGGCCTCATGGGCACCGTCACCACAGTCCGCTCCAGCCCTCTCCTTCTCCACTTTTCCCCCACTGCAGCCATCACCTAACACACGATCATTTTTCTTATTCACTGGGTTTCTTGTGTATTTTCTGAATCACCTGTTAACCTCAAAGTAAGGAGCCAAAATGAGAGGCAGAGAGGTGAGGCAGTTATCTGGGATCAAAGAATTGCAATTCGGGGCACACAGATCCAGGTAGCAACCCAAATAGTGTCCCACGAGGGAGTAAGAGGCAGGGGTTTTATAGACAAAGAAGGGGGGCTTGTGTTACGGAGAATGTTCATTGCGGTTGGCTCAGGAAGCAATTTTGGCTAAACAGAACTGCTTGCTCCGGCTGCCAGAGGAAGGCAAAAGTCTGTCACTGTGCCGAGCTGCAGGATTCTTGCAGCGTTACTCAGTTCAAAAGGTCATGTTCTCCTGGACGAGGACGTGCATGAGACCCGTTTCCTTGACGGCTCCCCGGCCCCATTTGATTGCCCTTAGACATAAGTCACCCTGTTTTGTTTCACATTTCACACCCCACGATAGAAGTGTGAGCTCCATGAGGGCAGGGATTTCTGCCTGGTTTTTGTTTTGTTTTGTTTTGTTTTGTTTCTGACAGATCCCTAGTGCCTAGAACAGCTAGCAGTTGGCGCTCAGTAAACTGTTGTTGAATGAATAAACCTCAGGGTCTGGGACACTCGGCAGCCATCACAGCCACAAGTACTGGTGGACATGTAGTCCTGCCTTGGGATGGTGCTTTTTGTCCACCAAAGACGCATGACCCCAACACAAACACAGGGATGGACACGCACAGACGCAACGAGAGGACACCGGTGACAACAGCTGACACTTCTGGAGAACTTCCTGCGCTCAGCCCTGTCTTAAGTGCTTTATGTGTGTGAGCTCATCTCATCCTCCTGACGACCTTATGAGGGAGGTACGTTACTATTCCTATTTTCCTGTGAAGAAACTGAGACGCAGAGAGGTTAAATGACTGGCCCAAGGTCACACAGCTAGTAAGTGGCAAAGTCAGGATTTGAACCCAGGCAGCCTGGCTGGAGAGTCCTCACAGAGCTGTGGACGCACAGAATCACACCAGGCACCCAGTGGCAGAGCCTCACGTTAAAACTACCCTCCGTCCAATGACTCACGGGATGTTTATTGAGCATCTCCTGACGCCCAGCTTTGAGCCGAGTGCTGGGCTTTGCAGAGAACACCGCAGTCACCGTCCTGCCCACGGTGCTTGTGCTCGGTAATCAGACAAACAAATATTTAACTGCAAATTGTGAGAAGAACATGAAGGAAATAGGGAACTCAAGGAGAGAGGCAGAGGCAGGAACCTGACTTACCCGGGCTACGGGAGCAGGCTCGCTGAGGAAGGAACGCTCGAACCGAGACTAAAGATGAGGAGACAGCCGGGAGCCATCTAGGTGAGGCCCAGCACAGAGCCCTTCGGGTGGGAACAGGGTGACTGCGAGGGTCTAGCCAGGAGGTGGTGGGGAGGCTGGAGCGAGGTTAGTGAGGGAGGGTCCGTTCACGTAGGGCCTTGTAGGCCAGGGTGAGGCGTTAGGATTTTAGTCTAAGGGCAGTTGAGGGCATCTGAGGTTTGGTCATGGGAAGGGCATGGGCAGGATTGAGCTGTAAGAAGATGCCCCGGCCGCTAGGTGGAGGGTGGATCAAGGAGGAAACCAAGATGAGAAGCCCAGGGAGGAGGCTGGGGAAGGGACCTCGGGGAGACGAGGGGGGGGGGGGGGGGGGGGGGGGGGGCCCCCGGGGGGGCACAGGCTGGGGAAGGGGGGGTCCAGCCGGGGCCCGTGGCTCTGGCCTGGGGGTGAGGAGGCCTTCCCGAGATGGGACCCCAGAGGAGAGATAGGTCAGAGGAAGTGCTAAGGCCAATCTAGGGATGGGGGGCGTGCAGGGGAGACACTGGGAGGCTGTGGGGCAACTGGGTCTTGGAGCTGATTGGAGAGGCTGGAATTAGGAACCGAGATGAGGGTGTTGTCAGGTAGAAATGTAAACTGAAGCTATGGGACGTGAGACAGCGTCTGGCAAAGGTAGGGAGAAGAGCGCGGAGGGGAGGGCAGGGCCGGGACCAGGTGCTGGGAGCCACACTATTAAAGAGGAAAGCACAGCTGGGGAGGTGTGAGGAGAACCAGGAAGGGGGAGGGGTGCTCAGGAGGCGGAGGCAAAGGCAGCCTCATGGGGGAGGGCAGCGTGCCGTGTTTGTGAGTGTCCCCAGTGCCCGGCCCGAGCCTGGCACACAGTGGATGCTTCACCATTTACTGAAGGAAGGCACGGATGGCGGAGTGGAAGGCAAAACCCACATAGATTTTGGATACAAACCGTGAGAATTTAAGGGCTGCATTTGACGATTAGGGCAGCCAACTTCCCCGTCTGGCAGTGAAGCTTGAGAAAACGAGAGTTAGAAAAGGTATTCTTGGATGGAGAAGAATGCAAAAGCTCAGACTGGGATCCAAAAGCCGAGGATGAGGGATGCAGGCCTCTTGACCCAGAAAGCCGATCCAAGAGTCGAAATTCTGAGGGCATGGGCCTTTTTTGGTCAAGGCTTCTTACAACGTCCAGCCAATAAGAAGAGAACCCCAGGCCGCCGAAACGGAACGTGCGAACTTAACCGCTGCACCACCGGGCCGGCCCCAGGACCAAGATTTTTCTAACTTCATTTTTGATTTGCTTCACGAGCATTGAGTATTCCCTCTACGCAGACATTTGGCCTCGTATATTTAGCTTTGCCCTCGGTTTTGTTTCTCCCGAGGTGGCATGTGACTTACATCCTTCATATCTGAGTAGGTTTCTCCCTCTTCTCTCTCTCTGTGATTCCTGTTCCTCCTGGGATGATCTCCCGATGTTCTTAGCTTTTTCCTACTCCTTGCCTTTCTTGTTCCATCTTCTGGGAGATTTTTCAACTCCATTTTCCAAAAACTTCTCTTGAAATTTTTATTTCAGCCATCATATTTTTCATTCCAATGGGGTCTTTCCTGTTCTCCGAGTGCTCCATTTTCACAGGCTCCTATTCTGCATCCGTGGGTACATTATCTGTTCTTCTTCTTTGAGGATATTACATTTTTTAAAGAAGTATTCTTTTCGGCCTTCTGCATCATTCATTCTCTCTTTCACTCCCTTCTTTGCTTCCTTTTCATTTCTTTGTTTTGGATTCTGTGCTTTATATATTAGGGATTTTCATAAGTTACTATATTTTCATACTTAAGAAGCACCAGATGTTGCCTGGAAAGCTCTGTGTATATGCCAGGAACTTAGTGAATGGTGGGCTTCACTGTAGTTTTATTGGGCTGGTATTTGTCTGTCTGTGGCAGGCCCCTAAAAGTCAGTGCTTGTGGGTATTTTCCTGGGCTGGTCGGTTTCCCCAGATGGGGAGACTCCAGCTGCCACCAGAGGATACAAGCCTGGTCCCCAACATCCTGGAAGGGGAAGAGGATGCTTGGGAGCTCACAGCTTGTTATCTCAACTGTCATCAAGTGACATTCCTGCCTCCCCCAAGCTAAGCTGACCCCTGTCCCAAGGCCTGATCTAGGCTCAGCCTCTCCAGGAGATGAAACTTGAGCATCTGTCTGCATGGGGTGACAACTATTCCGACTCTGTTGGATGGGACAGGCAATCTGGGGAATCTAACTGCCCCTTTTAAGATATTCCACTGTGTTTCAGTTTCGACCCCCACGCCCACCCCGGCATGACTGCCGCACAGTCAGCCCAAGATCAGGACATGGGCTCTGCTGTGCCTGAGCCCCTCCACCACACTGTTCTTGCTCAGCTCCTGCCTGTGGCTCGCACATCAGCTTTGTCGAGAGTGCTGACTCAGCTACGACTCAGATCTCTGGTCTCCGGCTCCCCGAACCGTACAGACATTTCTTGTCCTCCTTGGTTCTCTTTGTCCTCATGAGTTTATGCCTTTTAAAAAAATTGCTTTACTGTTAATGTCTTCAATACTCCATGTTTTCCAGAAGTCTTTCCTGTCATTTCCAACTTGTAACAGATTCCAGACTGACCACTTCTCTCCATACGCACCCATTCTCTGCTCGTCCAAGCCACTCTGACCGCTGGAAGATTTTGGCAGCCTCCTCATGGGCATCAACATTGGGACACCTTCCCACCCTGGAATTTACTCTTCACATGGCAGTTACAGTGATTTTTGTATTTCTGCCTTTTTTGATCGATGGATTACACATGTGCAGTAAAGTGCATAAAGTGTACTCATCTTGAGTGTACAGCTCGGTGTTTTTTCTCGTGTATTTACACCCATATAAGCACCCCCCAGATCAATATATTCCACTTCCTGCCTCTGTATGGTTCCCTAATGACCTTCCCAGTCCATACCACCCCAAGAATTCGCTGCTATACTGGCTGCTATAAACACCAATTAGTTTTGTTTCTTCTTGAACTTGATAGAATGGAATCATGCAGTATGTACTATTTTGTGTCTGGCTTCTTTCACTTCTAATATTATGTGAGATTCATTCATTTTGTTGCATGTGCCCACAGTTCATTTTTTATTGCTGTGTAATATTCCATCGAACAAATATCCCCAAATTTATTTATCCAACTTGTCCATTGATGGACATTTGGGTCATTGACAGTTTTGGACCATTATGAAGTAAACTACTATGAATGTTCTTATATAAATCTTTTTGTGGATATATATGTTCATTTCTCTTGGTTTTATATCTAGAATGTAATTACTGGGTCATAAGATAAATGTGTGTTGGGTTCGTCAAACACTTTTCCCAAGTGCTTGTACCATTTCATCTTCCTGCCAAGTGCTGCTCAAGTATTTTGCCCATTTTTAATTGAGTTTTTAATCTGTTTATTATTGAGTTGTAGAGGTTTTAAGAAATATATTCTCAATATGAGTCCTTTGTCAGATATGGCCAATTTGCCTTTTTATTTTATTAATGGTGTTTTTTTGATCAGCTGAAGTTTTAGTTTTGATGAAGTAAAATTTATTATTTTTATAGGGTGTGTATCCTGTTTCATCTTTGCCTACTCTTAGGTCATGAAAATACTATCACACTGCTTATAGAAATTTTTCTAGTTTTAGCTTATACTAACACAAATTGATATTATATATGGTGTGAGGCAGGGGGGTCAAGTTTTATTTTGTTTTCATATATATATCCAGTTGTTCCAGCACCATTTACTGAAAATAACTTCTTTTCCCCACCGAAATGTATTGATGACTTTGTTGAAGATCAGTTGACCTTATATTTGTGGATCTCTTGCTGTACTCTGTCTATTCTGCTCTGTTGGTCTGTTATCTGTCCTTATGCCAAGACAAAGCTATCTTACTAACTTCGCAGTACTTCTTGAACATAGCAGAGTCAGTGCTCTGATTGTGTTCTTCTTTAGGATTGTTTTGTTTACTTAGGTCTTTTGCATTTCCCCTATAAAATTTATAACTGCCTTGTCAAACCTGCTGGGATTTTTATTGGAATACAATTGAATCTATAGATCAATTTTGGAAAAACTAACATCATATATAAATTATATATGTTTTCTCTCTGGATTTTTCTGAGCTTCCTGAGTCTATGAGTTAATGATTTTTTCATGATTTGGGGAAATTTGTCAGCCTTTAGCTCTTCAGACATTGACTCCATCGTGTCCGGGATCTCCTCTACATCTAGGACTCCAACTATAAACTCTGTTAGACGATTCAACAGTGTCTGTTATGTTCTTTCCTTCCTCTTCCTCCCTGTGTTTCAGTCTGGATAATTCTTATTGAATTGGTTTTGAATTTATTGATCTTTTCTTCTGCATCCAGGTTGCTGTTAAGCCCAGCAAAACACTTCCTAATTTCAGATACTGTATCTTTCAGCTGTGTGTTTGGGGGCACTCCAGATTTCAATCTGTCGCACCGCTTGGCCTTGAAAAGTTTTGCTGCTTTCTGTCTCCCCAGAACGGCCCCTCAGTCACAGGCCAAGTCCCTCATCCACCTGTGCCAACATTTGGCAAAAATCCCCAGAGAGGAGGAAAACTGCTGATTTCTGCTTAGTTAAGATGGATCCTTCACTCACTGGAATTTAATTTCTTGAGATTTTATATTCATAGCTCTTAGAGTCCTTTAAAATATGAATTTTTAATTTATCCTTTTATCTATAATTGTTATGGAAGGAAAATGGCCTGCCAAACATTCTACATCCTGCAGGTATGGAATTTTGACCTTTTAAGATGAAAATCAGATCTTGCACTTTCCTGATTAGTGCCTCCAATGACTTCCCTTCACACTTAACACCCGAACTCCTTGCCGTGGATACACCATGACCTCATGGTGCGGGTGATCTGCTTCCTGTGCACAATTTCACGTTCTTAACATGTCCCGTGGCTGTCCTCCGGGCGCACTGGCTTTTTTCCTTTTCCTACTCTTTCTTACCTCAGGAAGATGACACTTGCTATTCTGTCTGCTTGGATCTGTTTTCTCGCGCCTCAGCTCAAATCTCACTTCCTAATAGAGGCTTTTCCTGAACATATTATCATATGTGTCTCCTCCCATCCCCCAACCTCTCTGTTTTATTTCCTTTATATTATTTATGATGATCTGAAGCAACCTTGTTAATTTGCATTTTCCTATTTCAGTTCTAGCTCCTCTCAAGATAGCATATATTTTGTGAGTCAGTGGCCTAATCTGTCGTGTTCAGCACTGAACCCTCAGGCCCTAGACCAATGCCTACAATGCAGAAAGTGTGCAACAAGGGCTGTTGAATGAATGAAAGGATGAAGCCCACAGGATACTTCCAGGAACTGCTGGTACATGGGGCCATGTAAGGGCATAGCCCACACACACCACCACATACATGCAGCCCCGTGGAAAGCATCATGTGTGCTGCTCTCAGAAGCACTCAGAAGTGCTGGCAGAGGGAAGACTTCTTCCACAGGGCAGGGGCAGGGCGCTAACATCCAAATCCAGTCCAAAGGTTCCCAGGGGAACAAGAAGGCCTTGTGGTACCTGGCACGGTGAGGGGCACAGGCATGCCAAAGAGGTCTCCTGGCTCATGGATTTCCGGGCGTTCTAAGCTGTCTGGTGTCATAAAGATGAACAGGTGCATTAACAGGCCCAGAAAGATGGCCATGGTGCTGAAGCCCAAGGCCAGCGTAGAATTTTTCTTTGCTCTGAATTTGTCTTCCAAACTGTTTGCTTTCTGTGCCTATGGAGGTGAAGACAGGCTGATGCTTTTCTAAAATGGGGTGAAATGGGGTAAGGGTCCCCTAGAGTGAAGCTGGAGGCCATAATCAGGATCAGGGGAAGGAGGATTAGGTGGAGGAGAAGAGGAAGCAACAGAGTGAGACGGTGCAAGGGGCCTGCAGGACCATTAGAAGGCGGCACAGGGGGATCTTTGGAAAGAAGCAGGCTCAGCAGGATGGTGAACAGGGTGGGGACCAGCCCCAGGGTAGCAGGGAGGGTGGGATGAGGGACGGGCTGGGGCTAGCAACCAAAAGGGGGAGGTGGTTCCTGTGGCACCTGTGGAAAGGGGGACAAGGCAGGGTTGGGGGCGTTCTGGAGAGGGGGGAAAATGGTTAATCTCCACCCACAACGCAGGAGAGCATGATGGCAGGTATTCCCAGAGGGAAGAAGCAGAAGACTGAAAAAATGGAGAGCAGCACATAGTCCTTTACAGGAACGTTGAAGGCCATCTTTTAGACAGGCTGTATCACCGTGACCTGGAATGCTGGGTCCCAGATGTCAGCCATGGGCTCCAGCAGAGGGGATGGTGTCTGCAGAGGGACCAAGAAGGGTCAGCAGAAGCCAAGTCATGGGGACCTGTAAAACTGACCCCACCAACAGGAGGGCACTGGAAATACTCGCCCCACAGTGACCCTGACCACTGTTGTGGGAAAACGAACCCTGTGACACCCCACGGACCCCATACAATATCCTCACTGGCACTATGACACCCTCCAAGTAACTCAGAAACACTGTGCACTTCTTCTGTCTCCCTAAACCTGTCTCTGCTCTCCAGTAACACACTACATCCAGGTCTGCCTGTGCCTCCAGGTAGTGAAGCCTGGTCCTAGAAAATTATTGAGAGCTGCCCTTTCAGTCTAAAGAGTGCTCAGTTTGGATGTTAAATTAAATGGTCACTTTGGCCTAGTCATTCTCAAACCTGAGCACACGTCAGAGTCACCTGGAGGACTTGGGCCCCATCCCCAGAGTTGCTGACTCCATGGGTCTTGGCAAGGCCCAGGAATGTGCATTTCTAACAAGTCCCCAGGTGAAGCTGCAGCTGCGGGCTAGGGACCTCACTGAAGAACTCTTGCTTTAGGTTATTGCACACTCTCTGTACCCCTCTAACCGTCTTTGTTGCTCCGATAATCCTCTCTCTGTACCCCGTGTTCCCCATCCTATAACTCTGTCCTCGTCCTGCTTCACTCCTCTCTCTGATCCTATGACACTCTGTCCCCCATAACAGCTCCCTGTCCCTATAAACCTTTCCCTGTCCCCCATAACTCCCTTCCCACTCTCCATAACCCCTCGCTGTCCCCCATGATCCCCTCCTATAACTTCTCTGTCACACACTTCCCTCGACTCTATAAACCCGTCCATCTCTTCACATAAATCCCTTCCTGTGTCCCTTCCTGAGACTGCAAAACCTCCCCCTGGCCCTTTCCTAATCCCCCTCCCTATCCTACCCTGCTCCTCGTCCCCTAGAACCTTCTCTTGGTCTCTCATAACCTTTTCTGGTCCCCTTCTAACCTGCACCTCGTTCCCACACAAATCCTTCCCTTTTGCCCAAACCATTCTCCTGTGACCCTACAATTCCCTCCTGGACACCCGGACACTCATCAGTCCCCAGTCTCTCCCGTATTAACCCTCGCTATCCTGCCCGACCCCCTCCCTGTCCCCTTAAACTCCCCGCTCTTTCTGGATCATCATCCGCAAACCCAATTAATGCCACAGTCCTCTCATCCTGGCCCTGGGGCTGCCCAGGCAACTCGGGTCCGGGGGCGTGGCCTCTGTTGGTCACCACTTCATTGTGCTTGGCTGCCCTGACAAGGAGGAGGCGGGAGGGTGGTGTCGCAAGCGTTTAGAAGCAGCTTCTGGTTGGTTCAACACATTAAGGAGGCATTCCTTAGCCCCGCCCCCATCCCTGCCCGTCCTCTTGACTGATTCCATGAATAAAGAGGTGGGTTTCAGTTACTTATCTTTTGTTGTTGTGTTGACTCCAGTTCGAACTCGTGACTGGTTCAATGAGTGAAGTGGGCTGGCCTCAAGTACTGGCTAGTAAATTCTGGACTCATTCTTCAATTGATTCCATAAGTGCAGACGGCAAGAGGTAATTTTTTTTTCCACTGGAAAAGATTCTCTGAGCTATCATCTGTTCCCAATCTTCCTCTTTTTTTTTCCCCCTCTCCAAAGCCCGAGTGCATAGTTGGATATTCTAGTTGTCTGTGCTTCTGGTTCTTCTATGTGAGCCACTGCCACAGCATGACAACTGACAGATGGGTGATATGGTTCCATGACCGGGAACCGAACCCTCAGCTGCCAAAGCAGAGGCTCCGAACTTTAACCAGGCCATCAGGGCTGGCTCGTAAATTCTTTTTACATGAAAGTAGTACATGCTTACGGTGTGACAGGCAGTGCTCTGCTCTTGAGGGCCAAGTGACGACCAAGAGACAAAGCTGTGGCTCTCTGTGTGTTCACAGTCTCTGGGGGAGATGGGAGTAAAAACCCAAATAAACAAACCAAATGATTTCAGAGAGGACCAAGGGCTACGGGGAACAACCAGGACATAGAAGGAGAGGGACTCAGGAGGGTGTCGTGAGGTGAGACGGGGGTTGGGGAGGTCAGGGAAGGCCTGTTTGGGGAAGTGGATATCCAAGCTGAGACCTTGGATGAGGGGCCAGCTACAAGAAGATCTGGGGAAAAGAGTTCCAGGCGGGGGAAACAGCACATGCAAAGATTCCGAGGTGAGAAGGAGATTTGTGTGTTCCAGAAACAGAAATAAGGGGAGTGTGGAGAGGCAGGAGGAGAGAAGGGGGAAGATGCTAGGAGTTGAATCAATCACCAATGGCCAATGATTTAATCAGTCATGACTGTGTAATGACGCCTCCACAAAAACCCAAAAGGATGGGGTTCAGAAAGCTTCCAGGTTGATGAACACGTGGAGTTTGGGGAGAGTGGAGCTCTCAGAGAGGGCATGGAAGCTCCACACCCTTTCTCCATACCTTGCCCTATGCTTCTCTTCCACTGGCTATTTCTGCATTATATCCTTTTGTAATAAACCAGTAATCTAGTAGGTAAATTGCTTCTCTGAGCTCTGCAAGCTTCACTAGCAAATTAATCGAATCCGAGGAGGAGGTCGTGGGAACCTCTGATTTATAGCCAGTCGGTCAGAAGTACAGGTAACAGTCTGGGCTTTTGACTGGGCTTCTGGGGCTGGAGGTGGGAGGGCAGTCTTAGAGGGGCGTGGGAGCCCTCAGCCTGTTGAATCTGATGCTAGGTAGATAGTGTCAGAATTAGCTGAATTGTTGGACACCCGCTGGTGTCCAAGAACAGCTCGTTGGTGTGGGGAATCCCCCCCACATTGGAACTGGTACCAGAACCTATTTAGAGACCTTCTACACTCAACTCAGACATGGAACTCAATCTCTTAGAAACAGAAACCAGAGTTTGTGTTCTCCCTACTTAATACCGTTAAAAAAGAATCAGCTGAGTAAATTCGAAGATCTAATTGGCTTTATTACATGACTCAAGAATCAAGCAGCATCCCATCTGGCAATTGGAAGGCAGCTCCGAGGAGACGAACAAAATGGAAGATTTTATAGGCAGAAGGAGGGCAAAGCAAGGAAACGAGAAAGGATTATTTCAGGCAAAGTTACCTTCCCTTAGGGGCCAGGGACGCAGGGGTTTTATCTGGCAGACACCTCACTGGCTGATCAGGAAATCTCAGACCGATTGGTTTAAAATTCCATTCCTGGGAGGGGCTGAAACTGCACTTAGGTTAGGGATTAAGTCTTGGTTTGCTGGGTGGGGCTTAGCACGGTTGACTCCATTTTGGGCCTGTTGTCTCTTTTTTAACACCCTAATGGCTTCATTTCACACTTAAAATCCAGCCTTCTTCCTGTGACCTTCCAGGCTCTCTGTGACCTGCCTCCTGCCCACGTTCTGTGCTTACTTAGTATCACTCCCATTGCTGCACTCCGGCCCCCCCTTGTCTTCTTTCTTTTCCCACAACCAGTCAGGCTTCTTTATGCCTCAGCATCTTTGCACTTGCTGTACTGCTTAGAACTCTCTTCCAGATTTCTCTATGGCTCTCTCCTTCTCTCTCTTCAGGTCACAGCTCACATATTAGCTCCCCAGTGAGGGCTTTCCTAAGCCACTCTGTCACGAGTCCCTCTTCCTGCTCCCCCAATTTGAGTCTGTTTTTTCGTAATGTTGACCAGTGTCTAGAACTGTGCTGTCCAGGACAGTAGCCCCATGCGCCAAATTTAGTTTAAACTGATTATAACCAAATTAAATTAAAATTTTAGTTCTTCAGTTGCACGAGCCACGTTTCAAGTGCTCGGTAGGCACATGTGGCTAGTGGATACCATATTGGACAGAGTGGATTATAGAACTGAAAAGTCCTATTAGACAGCGCTGACCTAGAACTACCTCATTGCTTTGCATTTTACTCTTTTTTCTGTGTCCTCTCAATATTATGGAAACAAATAGCTCATCTATCTAAATCAGCACTGAATCATTAAGCCTTAAAACAGTGCCTGGCACACGATGGTGATTGCCCCATAATTGTCATTGAATATATGACTATGTATAAACCCCAAGATAGTTAGCGAAGTGAACACACAGGGGCGCATAAACACGTGTGCACATACACATACATACAGCAGATGAATGGAAAGCAGAAACCTCCTCATAAGCTTTATTGCTCTTAAAATGCTAATGGAGGAGGGACTTCCTCCAGCAAAGGTAGGTTACTGATGTCCAAGTTCAAAGACTCCAGGACGACCTGGGAGGTGCAGTTCATGACTCTCTGAGGGAGTTGAGCTTTCAAGATGATCTCACATTTCTTGTTTCAAGACTCTGATTACAACGGTGCAAATGACCAGAAGAGTGCCCAGCAGGATGCTTGAGATGCTGAAGCCCAAGACCAGTCTGGAACTTATCTTTGCTTTCCTCTGATCCCCAAGGAAGTTGGCTTCCCGTGTCTGTGGGGATGAAAGCAAGCTGGTGGGAGTGCTTCCAAGGGAGATGGGGAGAGGTAGGGAGTGCAAGATCAGGAATAGTGGTGTGAGGAAGGTTAAGAGGACGGTTCAGCCCCCTAGTGGAAAAAGGAAGAAAGAAGAGGGGAAGGATGAGGGAGTGGATCTGGGCAAAACACAGGAGGAAGAGACTCAGAGAGGGGCTTCCTGGGGAGAAGCAAGGGTAGCTACATGGTGAAAAAGGAGGGAGTAAAGATCCCCAGAAGGAACATGAAGAGGACCCTGTGGAGGAGCAGGGAGGTGGGATGGGAAAGAGGAGGCAGATCTGGGGACAATGGGAGTTGGTGGTCACCAGATGGTAACTACCTTGAGAGAGAACAACAGGGCTGGGATTGCCAGTGGAATGAAGAAGAAGAAGGCAATGATGGAAAGAAACAAATAATCCTTTTCTGGGGGATTCAAGGGCATCAGGATGACTGGCTGCGTTGGGATAGGCGGCTGCATCAGGTGGACCTTCTGCATTGGGTTGACCTCCTGCATTGGGTTGACCTTCTGCATTGGGTTGACCTGCTGCATTGGGTTGACCTGCTGCATTGGATTGACCTGCTGCCTTGGGTTGACCTGCTGCATTGGAGTGACCTTGAACTCTGGGTTCCTGGGGTCAGGCACAGTAGCCATGGACCTTGGCTTGAGGAGGAGATGCTGGGGTGGGTGGAATCTGCAGACAGGGGAAAGAGGGCCCAGAGAGGGGACATTTAAGTTCCCAAGAAGTGAGGACCAGTAGAACCAACCGCTCTGCCTAGAAAGGCACTGAAAACAGAGTGCCCAAAGCCAGAACCCACCGTACCTCCATATTGCTATACAATAGCCTTGCTGGCCCTATAAGACAATTCAACCCTCCTCTATCCTCTCATAACTCCTGTCTGTACCTCCCATTACCCGCTCCGTGTCTCCCTCTAACTGCTTCACTTTCCTCCTCTAAACTCTCCCCACCCCCTCTCCGCACACACACACACACACTTAACTCTCCCACTCTTTTCCGATAACCCATCACAAACCTAGTTAGTCTCTAGGACTTCCCTTGGCTTCTCAGTCCCAGAGGCTGTCCTGGCGATTTGAGTCACTGGGTGTGGCGTCTCTATTGCCTACCACTTCATTATGATTGGCTGCTCCGACACAGGCGTGACTCAAGTGCCCAGGCCCGGCTTCTGATTGGCTCAGTGCATGTGAGGGGCGTTACCTAGCCGCTCCTCTTTCTTCCCGCCCTCTTAATTGATTCGATGAATGAAGGCACTGGGTCACAGTTACTTCCCCTTTTTGTTGTTGTTGTTCCCACTTTGAACTCCTGGTTGGCCCAACATATAGTGTGTGAGTCTCACTTGCAGGCTGAATCCAAGTGCAACGGGCAGATTTATTGATATTCCTACCTTCACCTGCTGTACATTAGGCCCAGGCGGGGCCCTGAGGACGACGTGGTGACTAAGGCAGACAAGACCACCGCTCTCCCAGAATTCACAGCCCATGAGACAGAAGGAGGAAGAACACCCAAATAAATAAATGGAACTATTTAATGGAGGACCAGGGGCTATGAGGAATAGCTGAAAGGAGGAGGGGGAGGGACTCGAGGGCCACAGGAGGCTTAGAGGTGGGGTTGAGTGGGCAGGAAAGGCCTCTCTGAGAAGGAACGCCTGAGGTACAAGAGGAGCCAGTCACCAGAAGATTCAGAGGAAAGAACTCCTCCAGAGGGAACAGTAAGTACAAAGGCCCTGGGGTGGGAAGGAAGTTGGTGAGAACATGAACAAAAACAAGGGCAATGTAGCTGGACTGGGGTTGGCTCCAGATGCATAAACAGCACATACAACTGCACATATTCAAACACATGCACAGTCTGCAAGCCAGCAAGACCTCCTTAGAATTTTTTCATTTTGAATGTTTTCAACATTTCCTTCACGTTAATAGCCCTGTGTGTGGCACTGGAGGGGACTCAGGGCAAGTGAATGAGGTGAAGACTTGGAAGAGTTAGGCTGAACGGCTGAAGGATCTCTCTGCTGGAGGTTCCTTGCCTCTAACGTTCTTTGGCTGAGTGTTTCCCTTGGCTTTGCCAGGTCATCAGAAAAAGGTGAAAAAATGTAAGACAATGAAGACAGCACTCACAATTCCAGACATATTCAGCCAAGTGGCCCATGCTGAAAATTTCTCATCTGTGGCCCACTTGCTCTTGTTAGTGTTCCTGCCCTGTGGAGATGGAAAGGAGAGATGCCTCCATGATGTCTGCTCTGGGAGACCACTGGGGATGGGACCAAAGCCATAGCTGAGAGCTACAACCTTCCAGCTCCAGCCCATAAAGTCCTAGGATGGAAGAAATGCAGAGGGCGAGCGCTTTAGGGAAGGCATGGGGCAGGAGGATAGAAAGGACTCAGACAATGACCAGCCTTGATAGAGAAAGCCAAGAGATGGGACCCCCAGAGCAAGAGTCAGACCTGAACAGTAGTTTTCAAAGTGATCCCCTGGCTGGCAGTGTCAATATCACCTGGAAATCACTTAGAAGTGCAAATTATTGCCCATTCCCGGACTTACTGAATATGAAACCCTGGTGGTACCCAGCAATCTGTGTTTTAATACACCCTCCAGGTAATTCTGATGCAAACTAATGTTTGAGACCCACCAGACTAGAGGAAGGAAGGAGAAAGGGTGTAAGTGCCAAGGCTCCTCTAAGAGCTTCACTCCAACCTCTGGGCTTTGTCCTTAGGAGGTTCCTTGGATTCTGGAGGTACAGGGGCTCCTCAGCTGGGTCCTTCATGGGGTTTTATGTCCTGAAACAGTGGGAAAAATAATAAAATAGTGTCATCTAACCCAAAGAAAGACATTGAGTCTTCAAATCAAGTTGAAAGTACTTGCTAGGAATCATTTGCAGACATGTACACCTAAACCCAGATGATTATTATCAAAATCCTCAATTCCAAGAATAAGGACAAAATTTTACAAGCTGGTGGACTGAACAAACAAGGTTATTTATATGAAGAGAGAATGAAATAAGCTACAGATGATTAAGAGAAAATATGGGAATTTAATAACACAGTGGACATTTCAAATGATTAGAGAGGGAAAAAAGGAATGAATTCAGGCTGAGCGTGCTAGGGAAAACAATGAAAAGTAGAAAAGGGAAGCAATATTTTATGTGTAAACTAAGATGGAACGAATAAAAATAAGCAAATCAGTTACCATACTGAATGTGAATTTCCTAGATTTCCCTAACAAGTTAGAGATTTCAGACTACGAAAACAAAACACCAACACTTAGCCAGACGTTGCCTATAGGAGTAGACCACTTAAACCAAACATCAACAACAACAACAAAACGTTGAGCATAGACAGCAACACACGATCAAAATCAAAGCAAAAAGCAGATAAAAGTAACAAAGAGACAATGAAAACTAAAGTGATAAAAAATACAATGTACCAAAGATATCTGTCACAAATATTTATCTGGTGAACTACATATCAGCTAAACTGTGAAAATGAAAGAAACAGACAAAACTAATTTTAATAAAGCCACTAGAAATACAAAGAGAAATTTATAAAACCAGAACGTGAGTGTGAGATTTAAATCTACCTCTCAGAAAATCTGAAAATAAAGTAGAAAAAGAATGTACAAAGATGTACAGGATTGGAATAATTTAACCAGTGAGTGCAATTTTAGAGTTATTTAGAAACTTACACCCTAAAGTGGAGACCACACTTTCTTTAGTCATATCAAAAAATATTTACAAAATTCATCCAGAAACCGGCAACAAACAGAACTTTAGTAAATTCCAAAATGTAGAGTTCCTTAAATAATACAAAGAAATGCAGGAGTAAACAACAAGCAGAAGACAGAAAAATTTCTATTTGCAAGCTAAGAGATACTCTGAGAAACTACACTTGACTCAAAGAGAAAATCCAACGTGAGATTAAAATTTATTTAGAAAGCAGTGAAAAAGAAAAAGAACTTCAAGCTAAAAGTAAAGGACCATAGCCAAAGCTGAATTCAGAAGAAAATTATTAAATAAAGGAGACCTGAATATATAAATGACCTAAATACTAAACTTTAGATTTTAGATAGAAAAAAGGCAAGAATTTAACACATTTAATAAAAGTAAAGCAAATAGGAAAATAAATAAAACAAGGGGGACAGATGGTTTAATGTCTCCCTTTTAAAAAGTCAATTGCCCCAGGTGGTTTTATAGCTCAGTTTGGGATCACACCTTTATGGAACTGAAAATTCTTAATATCGTCAAATGTTTCCAGACCACAGAAAATGATAGATATGTGCCTAATTTACTCTATGAAGCTGGCTTAAATTTAATATGAAAACTTGTACATTGAAATAAATAACCCATTATAGACCAATTTCATTTATTACTATAGGTGCAACTTTTATAATTGGCAAGCAGAATTCACCATTATGACAAAAGAAAAATACATATGTCCAAATAGAGTTTATTCCAGGAATAATCTATCTATATAATTCAATAAATACTAGAAAATATGAGATGAAGTTACATTTTCAGAGCTTGTAATTGTCTGTCCAGAAAACCTAAACAACTGTAACAAAAAATATATTAGAATTCATTAGCAAATTTATAAAGATGCCTGGACACCAAATAAATATACTAAATAAATCACTTAATTCCATACCAGAAATATTATCCTATACTAGTTAGAAAGCACGTCTAAAAAATCCCTTTTGTCATAGAAAAAAAATTATAAAATACCTAGAAATATATTGACTGTGAAAAGTGCAGGATCTAAAGTAAGTTACACAACTTATTGAACAACCTGAAAAAAAAATGAAAGACCAACATGTTTCCCCCCAAAATATAAAAAGTTTACTATCATTAAAATGTCAATAGAATCAAAAGGTAAACATATATTTATTGCAATTCTTTTTTTTTTAACTTTCACTCTAATGTGAGGAAATCTCAAAGTGTAAGTTCTTCTTTTTTTTTTTTGAAGGTACGCTTTTTGGTGAGGAAGATTGGCCCTGAGCTAGCATCTGTTGCCAATCTTCCTCCATTTTCTCTTGTCTCCCCAAAGCCCCAGTACATAGTCATATATCCTAGTTGCCAGTCCTTCTAGTTCCTCTCTGTGGGATGCCACCACAGCATGGCTTGAGAAGCTGTGTGTAGGTCCCCGCCCAGGATCCAAACCAGTGAACCCCAGGACACCGATGTGGAGCTTGCAAACTTAACCACTCAGCTATGTGGCCAGCCCCTATTTATTGCAATTCTAATGACAATCCCAGTGGAAGCTTTTCATTGAACTAGAAGAAATTTTAAAATTCATAAAGAAAAATAAACATTTAAGAATGACCAAGGAATTATAAATAATGTAGTCAGAGGATTCTTTGCTTTACAACATGTTTTAAAATTTCATTTATAAAACTAGCATAATCAAATCTGAATAATGTAGGTACAAAAACACTTATTACAATATACTGTCTACATGAGACCCATTTTAGATTCAAGAATAAAAGTAGGTTGAAAGTAAAAAGACGGAAAAAGATACCACGCAAACAGCAACCATAAGAGCTGAAGTGTCCATACTAATATCAAGAAAATTAGACTTTAAGACAAAAAGTGTTAATGGAGATAATCAGAAATATTTTAGAGTGCTAAAATATCCATTTATCAGGAAGATATAACAATTATAAACATATGCACCTAAAACAGAGTCCCAAACTACATAAAACAAAAACTGACAGAATTGAAGAGGAAAATGGACAATTCAACAATAACAGTTAAAGACTTCAATACTCCATTCTAAATAATGGAGAGAACAACTAAACTCCACAGGGATACAGAACACTTGAACAACACTTGAATAAATCAGCTAGTCCTAAGTTACATCTATAGAGCACTCCACACAACATGGAATACATATTCTTCACAAGCCCACAGGGATCTTTCTCCAGGATAGACCATAAAACAAGTATCAGTAAGTTTAAAAGGATTGAAATCATACAATGTATGGTCTCCAAACACAATGAGATGAACTTAGAAACAACAGAAGGAAATTTACAAATATGTGGAAATTGAACAACACACTCCTAAATTGCCAGTGAATCAAAGGAGAAATCACAAGGAAAATCAGAAAGTTTGTGGTGATGAGCGGAAATGGAAGCCCATCATACCAAAATCTATGACATGCAGCTAAAGCAGTGCTTACAGTAAAATTTATAGCTGTAAGCACTTCAGTTTGCTCAGATCAGCAACCTAACTTTCCACCTTGAACTATAGAAAAAGAAGAGCAAGCTAAACCCAAAAGCAAGCAGAAGGAAGGAATTATTAAAGATTACAGTGAAAATAAATGAAACAGAAAACAGAAAAACAATAGAAAAAACGTAATGAAACCAAAAGTTGGTTTTTTGAAAAGACTCACCAGATTGACAAACCTTTAGCAAGACTTATCAAGAAAAAAAGAGAGAAGACACAAAATATTAAAATGAAAAATAAAAAAGGGATATCACTATCAACTTTACAAAAATTAAAAGGATTAAAGGGGAATACTATGAACCACGTATGACAATAAATCAGACAGTTTACATGAAATATAAGAATTCCTAAAAAGATACAAATTACCAAAACCAACCCTAAAAGAAATAGAAAATCTGGATAAATAAAGATAAATTTGTAATTAAAAATAATCCCACAAAGAATAGCCCAAGCCCGGATGGCTTCACTGGTGAATTCCACCAAACGTTAAAGAAGAAATAACGATCCTTTACAAACTCTTCCAAAATATGCACTTCCTGACTTGTTATATGAAGCCAGTATTATTCTGATATCAAAGCCAGTCCACGAAATCTCAAGAAAACTAGAGACCAATCTCTTTCACAAATATACATGCAAAAATCTTTAATAAAATATTAGCAACCAAATACAGCAATACGTAAAAAGGATTATGCAACATGACCAAGTGGGATTTATCCCAGAAATGCAAGATTGGTTTAACATCTGAAAATCAATTAATGTAACACAATACTAAAAGAATAAATTTTATTTATTTATTATTATTTTTTAAAGATTTTATTTTTCCTTTTTCTCCCAAAGTCCCCCAGTACATAGTTGTGTATTTTTAGTTGTGGGTCCTTCTAGTTGTGGCATGTGGGATGCTGCCTCAGCATGGCCTGAGTGGTGCCATGTCCACACCCAGGATTCGAACTGGCGAAACCCTGGGCAGCCGATGCAGAGCGAGTGAACTTAACCACTCGGCCACAGGGCCGGCCCCAAGAATAAATTTTAAAATCACACAATCATCTCAATGGATGTAGAATAAGCATTTGACAAAACCCAACACTCATTCATGATAAAAACTTTCAACAAACAAAGAATAGAAAGGAATTTCCTCAACCTGTTAAAGGCACGTACAAAAAATGCACATCTAACATCATACTTAATGGTGAAAGACTGAATGCTTTTCCACCAAGATAGGGAACAAGACAAGGATGTCCACTCTCACCATCTCTACTCAACATTGTACTGAAGATCCTAGCCAGTGCAATTTAGTCAATAAAAAGAAATAAAAAGCACCCAGATGGGAAAAGAAGAGGGAAATACTGTCTTGATTCACATTTGACTTAAATTTGTATGTAGAAAATTTTAAGTCTCCCTGTGGGGAAAAAAGAGACTAGGAGGACCCCAGCAACCATCACCACTGAGGATCCCAACAGCCCTCGAGCTGCTGTGGACACCCACATTGGCTGCCAAGGACCCCACAGTCTTCACCAACGGTGACTTCAACTGATGCAGTTGCACAGAGACTGGGCCTCTGTGCCTCCCCAGAGCCGGAACCGACCCCACCAGCCAGGGCCCCAGCATCCACCCACAGGTAAAAGTCTTTCCCCAGCGAAGCCAGCCCATAAAGTCTGGAGATGACTGCTCTCTCAGATGTGCAGATATCAGTGCAAGGCTACAAGAAACACAAAAATCAAGGACACATGACACTACTAAAAGAATACAATAATTTTCTAGGAATCGACCTCCAAGAAAATTCTAAGGAATCCACAAATAACTACTAGAACTGAGTCCAGCGATAATGCAGAATGCAAGATCAGTACACAAAAATCAACTGTATTTCTACATGCTAGCAATGAATAAGCCAAAAATGAAATTAAGAAAATGACTCCATTCACAAGAGGATTAAAAAGAATATAAAATAAACAAAAGTAATAAATTACAAGACTGTACATTGAAAACTAGGAATGATTCCTCAAAGAATTTAAAGAAGATCTAAACAAATGGAGTGACCAAATGGAGTGACATCCCATGTTTGTAGATTAGAAAACTCAATATTATTAAGATGTTGATACTCTCCAAATTGATTTAAATATTTGCTTCAATCTCTACCAAAACCCCAGCTGGCTTACTTTTTTGCAGAAATTGGCAAGCTGATCCTAAAATTCCTGTGGAAATTAAAAGGACTTAGAATAGACAAGAAAATCTTGAAAATGTAGAACAAAATTGGAGGATTTACAATTCCCAATTTCAAAACCTGCTCCTGATTAGAAAGCTGCAGAAATCCAGACAGCGGGGTACTGACATAAGGATAGAGATGTCAACGGGACAGAACTCCAGTGGAGAAATAAACTCATACTTCTGGTTAACTGACTTTTGACAAGGTGGCAAGACAATTCAGTGGGGGAAGGAGATTCCTTTCAACAGATGGTGCTGAGACAACTGGATATCTACATGAAAAGAATGAATATGGACCCTTACCTTAAAAATTAAGCTATACAAAAATTAACTCAAAATGGATCATAGACATCAGAGGTAAAACTCTAAGACTCTTAAAAGAAAACAAAGGAGCAAATATTCATGACGTTGGGTTAGGCAATGATTTCTTAGATATCACAAGTACAAGCAATAAAATCTCTTATATGATAAATTGGGCTATGCATCTGTGGATGGGGCTCAAGTACAGCCAGCATATTCTGGACTGACTCCTGATTGGTTCCAGGAGTGGACAGGGTGGGATTTATTTATTCCTTTTACGTAAACATATCAGGAGCCCACTGCACACCAGGCCCTGTCTGTGCTGAACTGGGTCAAGTGGTGACCCAGACAGACAAGGCCATGGCTCTCTTGAGGTTACAGTCCATGGCAGAGGCAGAGGATAAACACTGAAATAAATAAATGAGGTGGTTTCGGAGCTGACCAAGGGAGTAACTAGAACAGAAGAGGAGAGGGAGGGTGACATGAGGTGGAGGGTCAGGGATGGCCTCTTCGAGGAGAGCACATTTGAGCTAAGGATAAATCCAGTGTGAGAAGATCTGGGGGGAAAGTGCCAAGCAGGAGGAACAGCAAGTGCAAAGGCCCTGAGGTGGGAAGGAAGTGGTGTGGCTGGAGTGTGGTGAGGCAGGCAGGCAGGAGATCGGAAGGTGGGAGGAGACCAGGCAGGGCCTGAACGCCTTGGTGGGGATTTGATTTTATTCCAAGCTCTGTGGGAACCTGTCAGAGGACATAAACTGAGGAGGGATGTGATCTGATACACATTTTCGAGGTTCTTTGGCCGCCCTGAGCAGAATGGAGAGGGGATGCAGCAGGTTCCCGCTCTTCTTATAGGTACAGAGTCTGGAGACCTCATGCCTAGGAAGAAAGGGACAAGGCCCAGATTGTGTGGGCTCTGGGCATGGCAGGGTTGTGTCTGGAACAGAGAAGATCCCCAGGGAATGTCAGGTGAGAACAAGTCATGTGAGACTACGAAATTGTGTGTGTGTGTGTGTGTGTGTGTGTGATATGTTGATGGACTCACTCGTGCCCTTTGCCTCCTAGGAAGTCATTGACCCTCTTTGCCCAGTAGGATGGACACTGGAGGTGGGGGCTGAGTAGGACAGTGCCAGAGTGTCCTTGCCTCTACAGCTCCAAACAATGTCACGGGCCATCAAAACAGAGCCCATATGCAGTCTTGCAAATACACAATCACAACCAAACACAGTCATGAACTTATCTACATGAAAAGCACATGTATTTCTCTCTCTCTGTCTGTCTCTCTCACACATACACACACTCCACAAACCAGCAGATCCCTCTTCGAATTTCTTGGTTCTAAAGTTTTCAAGATTTCCTCTCCAATAAAATCCCCATTGTATAGAGCTAGAGGGAATAAAAGCAGTTAAACCCACTACTTTGCGGTGACCCCTTTGGGTGAGCGAGCGGTGACTATGACTGGCTCAACAACTTCTTGGCTGGTGGGAATCCTGCCTGGAGGGTCTCGTCACTAGAGAGTCCTTTGCCTGGTGGGTCCATTGCTGATGTGTCCCTTGTCCACAGAGTTTCTTAGCGGGAGCGTCTGTGTCTGATGGTCCCCTTGGCGTTGCCACGTCAGCAGAGAAAGATGAAAGTATGCCTGAGGAAAGCTCTCCAGATTCTGCATATTCTGAGCCAGTTGGCTCAAACAGAAAAATGTTCAGTTCTAGCCCAGTTATTCTTCCTCTTATTTATCCGGTCAGTGGTGATGTGACGGAGATGTGATTTAATGAAGGAACGTGGTGAGAGAGGGGAATCATTGACGACCGCAGTAGGGACAGAGCCACAACCCCCACCCCCAAGTCCCTAAGATTAGGACAGAAGACAATGCAGGGAGTGGGGACTTTAGGAAGGGGCTTTGGGGGGGGGGGGGGGGGGGGGGTTGTGCGCGCGCGCGTGCACGCGCGCAAAGGGCTCAGGTAATGACCAACCTTGAGAGAGATGCAGAGGGTTTGGACTCCCCAGACCTCCTTCAAGGGGTCTTGATTGACTAAATGTCACAAGGGATCTCAAATTCTCTCCTTTTAAATACGGGCCGACACCCAGCCTTTTTCTTGAATTTTAATTCCTAATCGGCTCATTGATTATCCTTGGCAGGGCTCTCAGCATATTTCCCGTTGGTGATTAGCTGTCGACGCTAGGGGATGGGCCTTAAATGTGCCCCCTCCACGCGGGCTAGATCACGTGGCTGGGGGCTGTTAAGTGAAGCCATGGGGGAGTGGGAAGGATCAGGGCCCGGGTGGCGAAGGCATGGCTTCAGGAGGCAACAGAGGAAGCGTGAAGGCGCACTTCGAGAGGGAGGGGCCAGCGTCCTTGAGGAAAGGGGCGGGGCTTCAGGGAAGAGGGCGTGGCCACTAGCCGTTAGAGAGCCTCCCAGGCTTTGCTCTAAGAGGCGGGGGAGGTGAGGGAGAGCAGGAGAAAGGCCAGACTGACAGCTGCTGGGGCAGTGAGATGAGGGAGCTCCGTCAGAGTCTCCTGGAAGGCTTCTTACAACAGTTTTCTGAGCTACAACCGCAGAGATTGATTTAGTGGGTCTGAGGTGAGGCCAGTGAATTTGCGTTTCTAACAAACTCCTAGATGTCACGCTGCTGGTCCGGAGACCACAGTTTGAGATCCCCTGGGGAAGCCCCCTCTTTCGGCAGGCTGCCTGGGGAAGAGAGAAAAGAAGCAGGGCTCCAGTCTCTGAGATTGGAGAAGACCCATGGGCCTGGGGAGAACCAGGGGCAGCGAAGCTATTCCACACCCCCACCAGCAGAGCAAGGTCTTAAATCCACCCAGATCCCACCTTAAAGCTGCCTTTTTAATGGAAAAAAAAGAACTACAACTGTTTGACTATGAATAACTTTCAATTTACTATTGGCTGTGATTTCTTGGTAACCATTTTGCATGCTAGAGAATTCTTGGAATGGAGAAATCTGACCTCCAAGTTGTTTTCCAAGGGAGTCTGCATTTTTATAAATACTAAATTTAACAATTGACCTAATGATGAAATTGGTTATTATTACATTCAATAAATCAGGTTATTATGACATTTATTCAAACTTTTATTAATTCTAAATATTCAGTCAATAATTGTGGGGCCAAGTCGTGTGTGTTTGTGGCTTTTGTTTCCTAAAGGTAATCTTTGATTTTTAAAAACAATTTATTGAAGTATGACATGCATACAGAAAAGTGCACATCATAAATGTACAGCTCAAATCTTCTCAAACTGAATACACGCATGTAACCAGCATTCACCCCTCCCTCCCCCATCCACGTGCCTCTTCTATTCTCTGCTCCCCAAGGGTAATCATCAGAGACTAGTTTAGCCTGCTGTTGTACTTTCTACAATATGTGTCTGTAGAAAGCTCCTTTTGCTCACCTTTAAGTCTGTGAAATTCATCCATGTAGCTGTATGTAGTTGTGGGTCATTCATTCCCATTGCTGTGTGGTATTCCATTGTGTACATATACCTCAATCTATTTTGGCATTCTACTGTTGATGGGCATTTGGGTAGTTTCCAGTCTGGGGTGATTATGAATAAAGCTGCTATAAACATTCTAGCACATCTTTTGGTGAATTTATGTATGCGTTTCTGTGGGTATAAATCTACAGATGGAATTGCTGGGTTATTGGAAAAACGCTTTCCAGATTCTGCTCTTGACTTTTCCATAGTTGCCATGAGAAAATCATCGCCTGTCCACAGAAATCAGCGGCCACAATCCGGGCTGCTGGTGTCCAAGAGTCAGGGAGTAAGCAGCTGCCTTTGAACATTCACTCACTCCTCCAGCCTTCTGCCTTCAAACTTCCAGAATTACATAACTACAATTTAGAGAGACTGCTTACTCTAGATGTTGCTTTTCTTGCTGTGTGGAGGGACAACAAGCAGGGGCAAACAACCAGGGCTCTGTGCTGCCTGGGACTCCCATGTGGGGCTCAGCCATCCCCCAGCTCCTGACATTCACCTGGACTGGCATGGACTGCAGCCTGGCCTTGATCCTTCTCCAGTACAACTAGAAAACCCAGCTAATCTTCCCCAAGTTTAGAACTTAACACATGTATCCTCTGAACATAAATTATTGGAACAAGATGGACTAGGAATTTGAAATAATCATGGTCAGTACACTTAAGGAGATAAAAGAATATCTTAACAATATGAATCAAGAATAATAAGTCTTCAGAAAACCAAGTGTTAATAAATAACTATGAAAAATAGAATTGGAATAAAGAACCAAAGAGATGGGATAAAGAGTAGGATGGATACAGCTGTGTTGGAAAGTCAGACAGAGGAACTCTTCCAGAAGATTAAAAAGGCAGAAAGGGGATATTAAAAGGCAGTAAAAACCCCCAATAACCAAGTAATACGGAGGATGGGCATAGAAGAGTCAACCTAAGTTTGCTTCCATTTCAGGGAGATTTAGCGGAAGCGGGAAAAGATTGCAAGTTTTGATTCTGCACTGTTGAACTAGAAGTCACTACTGAACTTCCAACCTCAAGACCTATTCCAAGCCTTTCCCTGCTGCTAACAGCCACTCCAGGTTAGTGCCAGCCCTGAACAATGGTGACAGCTGCCCAACTGTCTCTTTGCTTCAAGTCTGCCCCACCCCACATCCACCCTCCACCCAGAAGCCAGAGTGGCCTTTTAAAAAATATAGACCATGAGCCAGTCCGGATAGTCTAGTGGCTAAAGTTTGGTGTGGTCCACTTCAGTGGCTCGGGTTTGGTTCCCAGGCACAGAACCACACACTCGTCTGTCAGTAGCCAGCTGTGGAGGGGCTCACATAGACACACTAGAAGGACTTACAACTAGAATATACAACTATGTACTGTGGCGTTGGGGGTGGGGGAGGAGAGAGGAAGATTCGCAACAGATGTAGCTCAGGGCTAATCTTTCCCAGCAAAAAAAAAGAAAAGAAAAAAAAATACAGACCACAGGATATGTCTCCCTTGTTTAAATCCTCCAATGCCTTTCCTTCACACTTAAAATCCAAACATCTTCCTATGGCCTACAAGATGTTGCAACATCTGGCCGCTGCCCTCTCTCCAAACTCGTCTCTTAACCCTCTCTCATTGCTAAACTCCTCAGAGCCTTTGCACTTGCTGTTCCTTCTGCAGGGACTCCCTTCTCTACATCTTCAATGCAGAGGCATCTTTCCATCCTACAAATCTTGGAGTATCCCCATCTTCAGTAGCACCCACCTATTACTGTCTCATCACTCTATTTCCTCTGTAGTGCTTACTCCCATCTGAAATTATCTTATTTACTTATTCCTTGTTTATTTTCTTCTCTTCTGTGGGATAATTTAAGCTCTATAGAGCAGGAATTTGTTCTGTCTTGTTCAATGCAGCAATCTTGGGCCTAGAACAGTACCTGGCACACAGTAAGTGCTCAGTAGATGTTTACTGAATGAATGAATGAAGCCTGAGGGAACACACACATGGAGAAAAAGAAGGATCATCCAGAAGGCGTAAATCTCATATGATTTGTTATCCTCAAAAGTGCCAGTGGAGGGGAAGCTTTGTCTAGGGGACAGAGTCAGGGCATGGACATCTGAGTGCAAAGCGTCTTCAAGGGGCAAGGAGGGCCCTCCATCCCTGGCATTCTGAGGGAGAGGGGACCAGGTCAGCCTCGGGGTCTCCTGGATTGTGGAGGCATCTGTCACCAGGCACAGTGGATGGAGGAAGTGAGGAACATGAACAGCAGTCCCAGGGTGACACTCATGATGCCCGTGGCCAAGGCCATGTTGGAATTCCTCTCTGCCCTGACTCTGTCTCCACAGCCGTTGGCATCCTGGGTCTGCAAGGATGGGGGAGGTGGGTTGGGGGGAGTGTAGATGGAGGAGCTGAGCCAGGGAAGAGAGGAGTCCTTGGCTGAGGTTGGGCTGAAGGGAAGTCAGAGGGGGCTCCTTAGGGAGAAACCTGGAGCTAGCGTGGGGATGAAAGTTGGGATAGGACCCAGGGAGAAGGGGGAACAGGGAGTGGGGAAGAAGACAAAAGCCATGGTGAAATAAAAACAGGGTTCTGGGAAGAAGCAGAGTGGTGGACTGTAAGAGGGGCAGGGTAGGTTCCTGGAGAGAAGGGGAAACAAATGTGGAGATGTCCCTCGGGGAGACTGGGATAACAATGGGGAGAAGGCTGGGGCCCTGGGAGGAAGCGGGGAAAGGACTGGGTTAGGAAATAGAGGGATACACCTGGGATGAGGGACAAGGGGTTGTGCCTCATCCTGATAGAGAAACAAGGGCTGTGATTCCCAGAGGGAAACAGAGAGGAGGGACATGATGGACAGAAACAGGAGGTCCTCCACAGGAGGGTTCATGGGGTCTCCACAGACATCACCAGGTGACCTCATGAGGCCTGCAGAGGCCGGGGAGCTGCAGCTATACACTTCAGGCCTGCAGCGGAGAGACCAGCAGAGACAGCGTCTGCAGACAGCGAGTGGGGAGAGGGGACAGCTGAGACACTGAGGAACGGGGATGGGCTGAAGTGACCGCACCAGTTGGGAGAGACGTGGAAGCTGACCCTGGCCAACCAGCAAGGGTCACACAGACCCTAGTGATGATGACTCCAGTATTCATAAAACACTTGCTGTCCCATCCCCGTCACTTCCCTCCTGTATCATTTAACTTTCTCCCTAATCATCTGGGGTGTCCCACTGCCTGCCTGTAGGCCCCTCGCTGCTGCGATGATCTTTACTTTGTGCTACATATCTCCTTCCACCTCCCATAATGCCCTTGCATGGCCCCATGATCCCCACACTATAACCCTCCCTCTGTCCACACATCACCCCCTCCCTGTGCCTCAAATCCCTTCCCTATCCACCATAACCTCCTCCCCATCTCATCCTAACATTCCCTGTGCCCCTTAACTCCCTGTTCCCACAACCCCCTCCCTTTCCTGGTAACTTCCTCCTCATCCCGGTAATTCCATATCCACCTAGCCCTCCCAGTCTCCCCACAACCCCCTGGCCATCCTCCTTTCCTGCCCCCGCCCCCCGCCTTTAACATCCCCACAGTCTCTGGTCAACCAACCAATTAATTTAAGGTCCCAACCATCCCGCTAGGTGGCCAGGGAAGTGACCTCTCTCACCCACTCTGCCTTGACTCTTCTTTCCCTTGGGCATTGTGATTGGCGCCTCTCATATAGGGGGGCGGAGTTTCAAAGCTGTTTTTTTTAGTCTGAGCTTCTGATTGGTGCAATGAATATAGAGGGCCCTCCTCATCTCCTGAGTGGCCTGATGAATAAAGGAAGTAGAAATTCAGATACTTGCTTTTCCTTTCTCAAACTGAACCACAGATTGTTTGCATCTGTATAAAATGGGCGGGCCTCTGTAACTTGCTTTTTCCCAGTCTGACCCAGAGACGGGTTCCATGAGTGTGAAGGGTGGGATTGACTAATTCATTCCATATAGACTTACTTGTGCTTGGCCTGTGCTGGGCTCTGAGAACCAAAAAGTGACCAAGACAAACAAATCTAGGGCTCTCATGGAATTCACAGTCCATGGGGGAAGACAGAAGATAAACATTCATATGAACAACTAAATAAGAGAATTTTTCAGGTGGCGCAAAGTACTCTGGAAGGAAAATAGAAGGATGTGATAGAGAGGGATGTAGGAAGGAAACTTAAGGGGAGAGGGAGGTCGGCAGGTTTCCCTGAGGAGGGGACATCTGAGCTGAGGCCTGAAAGCTGAGAAGGAGCCAGCCCTGAAAAGATTTGGTAGAAAGAGTTCCAGATGGGGGAACAGTAAGTGCAAAGGTCCTGAGATAGGAAGGAGCCTGGTGTGGTTGAGGGACAGAAACAACGGCAGTACAGCTGGAGTATGGTAAGGGAGGGGCAAGAGGCAGGAGGTGAGGAAGAAGAGGAGGGCTGGGGCCTGCACACCTAAGTGAGGACTTGGGGTTTGATTCTGAGTTGTGGGATTGTTTTGAAGGGTTTAAGCCAGGAAGAGTGCGATACGATTTATGATTTAGACTTTAGAGGCTTTGGGCTGAGGTTTGATGAATGCACAGTGGGCGGGGGATAGAGGAGCAGTATGTTCCTACTCTTCCTGTGGGTTCAAAGAGAAAACTTCAGGGTCCAGGCATGGGGCAGGGGTGTCTGGCATAGGGAAGGTCTCAGGGAAAGTCAACCCAGAAGCGAGTGAGGCAGCAGGACCTTGGAATCTCAAAGCCCTTCCCTCATGGATTCCTGGTTGGTTCCATGTCAACAGCCCTCCAATCTTGAGGACTCCTGCCCCACCCTTGAATTTTAACTCCAGATTGGCATATTATAGTCTCCCGGAGCTGTCTGTCCCCATTACTCATGGGTGATTGGCTGTGTTCTCCTGGGGGGCAGGCCTTTCGGGTGCCCCTCCTGAAGCACCCCCCAGTTGAGACTTGCAGGGTGGTCTCAAGGTCAGGAGAAGCCACTGGGGTGGGAGAAGGAGGCCATTCAGAGTGAAGTGAAGAGCAAGTGGAAAGGTGAGAGGTCAGCAATGGAAGCCCGAAACCTGAGAGTCAAAGGAGGATATTTTCAAGAAAAGGAACCCCATTAACAGTGCCTGTTGGACTGGAAAACCTTTTTCATGGAGCTCTTAGGAAGCTCTCTGTGGCCTTGTTCTCGGCAGTTGTAGAAGAGCAGTCTGACGACACCAGACTCCGGGTGCTTCGGACACAGAGAATAGATGCCTCTGTCCACAGGGGGTCTGAGGGGGGGCGAAAAGAGCAGGGTGCCAACCCATCCCCTCGAGAAGATGGACCGTGGACCCGAAGAGAACCAGGAACTGGGCAAGTCTCCATCCCCCACCAACACGGCGACTGTGTGAAATGCACCCACATTCCACCTTAAACACGTTTGTTTATTAGTTTTGTTTTTGCTGCCAAGCATTTGAAATAAACTTTTATGACTTTGAATTTGAACATTCCTGTATGATTAACACTGAATTTACTGAGTGTCGAATGAGGGAATTCATGTAACACAAAGGAATCTGACCTACAAAGTGTTCTCAAACGTTTACAAGGACCAAGCTGAACGATTTAAAAATCGATATTATTATTTTTTAAAGATTTTATTTTTTTCCCTTTTTCTCCCCAAAGCCCCTCAGTACATAGTTATGTATTCTTCATTGTGGGTCCTTCTAGTTGTGACATGTGGGACGCTGCCTCAGCATGGTTTGATGAGCAGTGCCATGTCCGCGCCCAGGATTCAAACCAACGAAACACTGGGCCGCCTGCAGCAGAGCACGTGAACTTAACCACTCGGTCAAGGGGCCAGCCCCCCAAAATCTATATTATTTTTGATGGAACTAAACTTCTTTGGATTCTTATTTTGTAGTGCTTTGAAGGTAACAAATTGTTTGCAGAGCTAAAACCTTTCTAGGCCTTGGAAAGTTCCCAGACTGAGCACTGCGTCCAGAAGAGGAGGAAGAGTTTGAACCCCTTTATTTACCACAAACCTAGAGGAGAAAAACTATCGTGCCTTCCAACGCCTGGTGACGGGCCAGCGCTCCAGAGTCGTAGCTCCCATTGTGGTAGGACTAGCGGAAGAGGAGGAGGAGACCTTTAACAAAAACATCAGGAGAATTCTCCAAAATGTGCCAATAGAGTAGAAAAAGAAACACCTGGAGCTAGGACTTGTTGTCAAGTTTTGTTGATTTGATTTAAGCTCGTTGGTTTGACTTTGGAACTGTGTAAACACTTTATATAGTCATTTTTTTAAATTGATAACTAAAAAGCAATCCTTAAACATGAACATAAAATTAAACAAAAGAACGTAAATGAGAACCAGACAGAAAGGAATTATTCCAAGTGACTTTAAACACAGTGCTTTGACTTTATGGCCCTAGTGGACATGCTCTAAGAACAAAAAGACCAATAAGAGAATCTCGGGCTGCTTTCAGAGGTCATAATTTTGGTGGTAGTATTAATATTGTTATTCTGAGATTGCTGAAATAAATTGGATAAAGTAAACAATTAGATGATATTCTAATTCTATTATTCCTGGTGTCACTGTGAACTCGGATTTTTGGCACAAGAAAAGAGATGCATGTAAAATGAGACAGCTTAGGTAAAAACTGTAGCCTTGAGTTTGAATTGCAAAAAATGATATAGACTCTTGTTATAGTTTATCCTAAAAATGTTTTCTAGTTCTGACCCTGAAAAGACTTAGAAACAATGACCTACTCTAGTCCTCAGATTGTGATTTTGGCATTCTCACAGGCAAGGAAATAAAACACAAAATCCAGCAACTGCCAAAGATGTGGACTGTGACAAACCATCCCCCACTTTTAGTTGATACATCAAAGAGCTAAAACCTCAGCTTAAAGGTCAAACATAAGGAAATCAGCTCAAACACAGACTTGTAGCCTGGCTTCACCCATCATCTGATGTACAGGCTTCACCCATCAACCTCAGGTGTTATACTTAGAGATCCCAGACTGACAGCACTCCTGTGCCTCACAGAAACAAAAGGAAATCTACTCTGCAGGAAAATGGCATGATTCTAGGCCTCAAATTATTCTTAGAAATATTTTTCAAATACAGTACCAAATTCATAAAGATAACCTGGCCCATATGCAGACAAGAATCCATGAGGGACAAAAAGCAGAAACAAGAGAAAATAGAAACAGAATCATGCAGACGTCAGATATTGGCATTATTAGATACAAGTAGGCTAACTATGTGCAGAGAAATAAATATGTTTGAAAATTTTAGTGGAGAAATTGGAAACTACTTGAGGTGACAGAGATTTGAAAGAAAACCAAACAAATTCTAGAACTGAAAAATATCAGTAATTGATATTAAGAATGCCATCAGTGTGATTAACAGGAGATTAGACACAGATGAAAAGACAAATAATAACCAGAAGATAGGTCAGAAAAAATAAAACACAGCATAGAGGAAAAAAAGGAAGTTCTATCATATATGTGACTAGAAACCCAGAAAGAAGAGAAGAGAATAGTGAAGAGGAAACATTTGAAGAAACAATGACAAAAAGTTTTCCAAAACTAATGGCTGACATCAGTCCTTGAGCCAATAGAAGAAGTACAATGAACCCCAAACAAGATAATTACAATTCAAATCTAATTCTATTTTGGGAAAACTGCAGAAAACTATTTCTGGCAAAGAGGAAATATTACAAACAGTTCCCTCAATGGAGTGACAGATTGATGGCTGACTTCTAAACGGCAACAAAATGAAGCTTAGAAGATGATAGAATGATATCTTTAATGTCTAAAAGAAATTAACTGCCAATGAAACATTACATGAGCAGCAAAAATATTCTTCAAGAATGAAGAAACCATGTGCCTGTAGTGAGACACTGGAGCCACAGGAGAGCACACGGATAGTGAGGGCTCCTGTAGCTGCTTGTCAGCCCAGATCACTGGCCGGCACTGCTGGGCTCACCTGCAGCTATCACCTCCAGCTGTGCACCTGCACGCCACCAGCCCCACTCTCCTCACCAGCCTCCACTGCCATGCACCTGTGGTGAGATTCTGCAGCCACAGGAGTGCATGCCAAGAGCCAAGACCCCTGCAACTGATAGCGTGTCCACAGTTGGCCCTGGCACTTGCTGCTGGTCCTGGCTCTCATCACTATGTGTGTGTCTGCAACTGGTCCCTGCCACTACACAGGCATCCACAGCTGGCCCCCACAGCCAAGGCTCAAGCCACATTACTGGGTCTGGCCAACACAGCTCCCTGCCCTCATCCCTAACCACTAGACATATGGGTGCTTCTGAGGCCCAACAGCCTTTCCAGCCACTGCAGACCAGCCCCCCCACACACACACACATAGCACTCCCAAGGACAATACAGTTGTCGGTGTTGTGGACCCAGTGGCCTGAGCCATTGAGACATCACGTCCCCAGACACAGAGCTACCACATACCCCTGCACTTGGCACTTTGCACCACTACACCTGGGATCATAGCATGCTCCAGCGTGCCCTGCAACTGTAGGTAAAGGTCTTTCCTCACCAAAGTCAGGCCCTAAAGTCTTGAAGAGGTGACTACTTCTTCAAGTGAGCAGGCACCTATGAAAGGCTAGAGGGGTCACAAAAAATCAGGGAAATATGACATCAACTGTAAAAAAGACAAGAGATAACAAATGCTGACAAGGATGTGGAGAAAAGGGAAGCCTGGCGCACTGATGGTGAAATGTAAAGTGGTACAGCCACCACGGAAAACAGCATGGCGGTTCCCCCCAAAATTAATAGTAGGACCTCCATATTATCCGGCAATTCCACTTCTGGTATATATCCAAAGGAAATTAAAGCAGGATATCGAAGAGATATCTGCATTCTCATGTTTATTGCAGCATTATTCACAATAGTCAAGACATGGAAACAACATAAGTGTCCATCAACAGAGGAATGGATAAAGAAGATGTGGTGTATATATAAAAAATGGAATATTATCCAGCCATAAAAAAGGAAATCCTGCCATTTGTAACAACATGGATGGACCTTGAAAGCATTATGCTAAGTGAAATAACTCAGACAAAGAATGACAAATAGGGTATGATCTCACTTAAATGTGGCATCTAAAAAGTCGAACTCATAGAAACAGAGATGCTGGTTTCCAGGGGCTGGGGAATGAGGTAAATAGGGAGCTGTTAGTCGAAGTGTACAAAACTTTCAGTTATACGGTGAGTAAGTTCCAGGAATCTAACGTACAGCATGGTGACTATAGTTAACAATTCTGCGTTGTATACTTGAAAGTTGCTATGAGAGTACATCTCAAATGTTCTCACCATAACAAAAACAACCACAAAATGGTAATGTGAACTGAAGGGTATGGTAAATAAACTCATTGTGGTAAACATTTTGTAATATATATGTGTATCAAATCATCACATTGTACACCTTAAACTTACACAATGTCATACATCAATTATGTCTCAATAAAGCTGGGAAAAAATCTCTATCTGTATGTGTATATGCACAAAAACACCTGGAAGTTTGGGATGTGAGGTGACAAAAAAAAGAATGAAAGTAAAATGAAGGCATTCTTAGTCAAACAAAAACTGAGACTCCTCCCCCTGTCCTTTTCTTGCTTTTCTGGCCAGAACCAGATAGCTGATATCCATGTTCTCACCGGAGGAATGATGCTGACATCATCTGAACTCACTGACTCAATCATACCATCCCTAAAAATAGGGCAGCTGGAGATTGTGTTCCTTCCAATGCAGTGCAGCGAAGTTACAAAGCACCATATGAATTATCATTCTCCTCCCAAACCAAAACTTAGTCTAATTAAAGCTCTAGATCTAACCATTAGCTAATAGGAAATGTGGGAGACAGAGGAATGGAGACATGTTAATCCAACCTTGAGGACACAATCAACACCAAATCCAGAAAGTGTAGGGTTTATAGGACAAATGATCCAGATTCTTCAACAAATAAATGGTCTAAAAGTGGAGGGAAAACTTTTATAGATTAAAAGACTACATATATTCATATACTATAACTATATTTCATAATGTATTTATTCAATATATTATACTTATATAATAGATAATATAATATATAATGTATTACAACATATATATACATACATACATATATACATATATGTATATACATATATAGATACATAATATGTACAGCATAATTCCTCCATACGTGTAATGTATAATATATTATACATTATATATTATTATATTATATTTATTCTATTCTATCTCGTGCTGATTCAAATACACATAGTAAACAGAGTTTCTGGTTTCTGGTTCTGCACGTTAGGAGCCTGGAAGTCACCACTCCATCTTAACAACAAGTAAAAGGCTTGAACCACCTGAAAAGTCACCAACTCTTCTTAGATCTGTAAGAGTAACAAGATCTCGGGGCAAACCACTGCCCCCTACCAACAGGTGAATACAGAGAATCACAACTTACCAGAGCAGAAACTCACAAGCTGAAACCTCTGAGGGGCCCAATTCTGAGGTAGGAGAACTAGAATTGTCACTGATGAAATGTTGGGGGCTCAGAGTGAACAAATCTGAGAGTTAAAAACTGCACTCATAGTGCCCCCCCCCGCCCCATTTTTGTGAGTTTTACCTCCAGGAGCTTGATTAGGTTCTCACAGCAAATACCAGAGAAAAATCTCCTCAAGCTTCCAGTAGGGGGAGAGGAAAAGGAACCATTTTGAAATATGCCAGAGCATTCTGTTCTTCACAAGGTCTGCCATCAGGAGAAACCACACAACCAGAGCCTAACCTACTGGGGCTTTATCAGAGATTAACTGACCTTGAGGGAGGGAAATGCCAAGCTCCAGCTGGCTCCAGCCTTCCACGCAGGAGAAGGGAAATACTCAACCCGAGCCCACTCTAGCCATCCTATTCTACCTAAGGTGGGGAAAAGCACTGAGGAGCATTTGTGAAGCTCACAGTTCAGGCACATAGGCTCATGAAAAGGCTGAGACCTAATCATAGGATTATAGAATGCTTCCCATCCCTCCACATCTTCTTGCCACAGTACTAAAGGCCGATTTACAGCAGTTAGTTTTACCTAGTACATCATGTTCAGCTATCAAGAAAAAATTATGACATACTAAAATGCAAAAAACACAGTTTGAAGAGACAGAGCAAGCATCAGAACCAGACATTGTCAGGGCTGTTGGAACAAGCAGACTGGTAATTTAGAACAACTATGATTAATATGTTAAGGGATCTAATGGATAAAGAAGACAGCAAGCAAGAACAGATAGGCAGTGTGAACAGAGAGACGGAAATCCTAAGGAATAACCAAAAAGAAATGATAGAGATAAAAACACTGTAACAGAAATGCAGAATGTCTTCGATGGGTTTATTAGTAGACTGGACATGGCTGAAGCAAAAATCTCTGAGCTTGAGTATATATCAATAGAAACCTCCAAAACTAAAAAGCAAAGAGAACAAAGACTGAAAAATATAACCAAAACAGAATATCCAAGAACTGCGGGGCAACTACAAAAAGTATAACATTATTATAATGGCAATACAAAAAGGAAAAGAAAAAGAAAGGAACAGAACAAATCTTTGAAACAGTAACGACTGAGAATTTTCCCAAAACTGGTGTTAGACACCAAACCACAGATCCAGGAAGCTCAGAAAACACCAAACAGAATAAATGCCCAAAACAAACAAAAACGCTACAACCAGGCATTCATATTAAAACTACTAAAAAATCAAAGACAAAGAAAAAATCCTGAAAGAAGCTAGAGGAAAAAACACCTTATCTACAGAGGAACCAACAGTAGAATTACATCCATCTTCTCCTGAGAAACCAAGTAAGGAAGAAGAGTGGAGCAGAATATTTAGTGCTGAGAGAAAAAAACCCACCATGGGGTAAAATTCTGTACCCCAGGAAATCATCCTTCAAAAGTTAAGGAGAAATAACAACTTTCTCAGACAAACAAAAATTGAAAGAGTTTGACAGTGAACAACATACTCAGTGGTGAAAGACTGAAAGCTTCTCCTTCAAGATCAAGAACAAAGCAAGGATGCCCACTTTCATGACTTTCATTCAACATATTACTGGAAGTTCTAGCCAGAGCAATTAGGGAAGAAAAAGAAATAAAAGGCATCCAAATTGGAAAGGAAGGAAGAAATAAAACTATCTCTGGTCTCAGATGAGATGATCTTATCTGTAGAAAATCCTAAAGATTACACACACACACACACAAGAATGTTAGAACTAATAAGTGAATTCAGCAGAGCAGCAGAATACAAAATCAACAAGCAAAAATCAGTTGCATTTTCACACACTAACAATGACCAATCCCAGGAGAGTTAAAAAACAATTTCACTTACAAAAACATTTATAAGAACAAAATACTTAGGAATTAACTTAACCAAGAAGCTGAAAGACTTGTACAGTGAAAACTGCAAGACATTGCTGAAAGAAATTAAGGAAGACATAAATAAATGGAAATATCCCCCATTCATGGATTGGAAGACTTAATATTGTTAAGATGTCAATATCACCTAAAATGCTCTACCAATCATTGTGGTCCCTATCAAAATCCCAATGACGTTTCTTACAGAAACAGAAAAACCCATCCTAAAATTCATATGGAGTCTCAAAGGACCCCAAATAGCCAAAATAATCTTGAAAAACGTAAACAAACTGGAGGACTCATACTACCTGATTTCAAATCTTACAGTGTGGTACTGGCATAAAGACAGACATAGACAATGAATTAGAATAGAGGATCCAGGAAAAAAAAAACCCTTACATATATGGTCAAATGATTTTTTTATAAGTATGCCAGGACAATGCAATGGGGGAAGGTGTTGGAAACACCTTACCAACAAACGGTGCTGGGAAAACTGAATATCCACGTGCAAAAGAAAGAAGTTGAACCCTTATCTAACACCATGTACAAAAATAAACTCAAAATGGATCAAAGGCCTAAATTCAAGACCTAAAATTATAAAACTCTTAGAAGAAAATATGGAATAAAAGCTTTACAACATTGGCTTTGGCAATGATCTCTTGGATGTGACACCAAAGGCCACAAAAGGAAAATCAAACAAATTGGATTTCATGAAAATTAAAAACTTTTGTGTATAAAAAGATACTATCATTAGAGTGAAAAGGTAACCCACAGAATGGGAGAGAGTATTTGCAAATCATATATCTGATAAGAGATTAAGATCCACAACAAATAGAGAACTAAAACTCAACAACAAAAAAACCCCAAACAACCTAATTCAAAAATGGACAAAGAACTTGAATAGACATTTCTCCAAAGAAGATATACAAATGGGCAATATGCACATGAAGAAATGATCAATGTCACTGACCACTAGGGAATAGTGTCTCTGCAATGAGATACCACCTCCCAGCCATTAGGATGGCTACTATAAAGATAAATAATAAATAGCAGATGTTGATGATGATGCAGAGAAGGTGGAATCCTTGGGCACTGTTAGTGGGAATGTAATATGGTGCAGCCACTGTGGAAAACAGTATGGCAGTTCCTCAAAAAATTAAAAATAGAATTACCATATGATCCAGCAATTCTGCTTCTGGGTATATACCTAAAAGAATTAAAAGCAGAGTCTCAAAGACAGGTTTGTATACTCATGTTCCTAGCAGCATTATTCACAATAGCTAAAATGTGGAAGCAACCCATGTGTCCACAGATGGATGAATGGATAAGTAAAATGTCATATATATATAAATGGAATATTATTCAGCCTTAAAAAAGAAGAAAATTATGACATATGCTACAACATGGATGAACATTGAAGATATTATGCCAAGTAAAATAATCCAGTCACAAAAAGACAAATATTGTATGATTCCACTTTATAAGGTAGTTAGAGTAGTCAACATCATAGAGACAGAAAGTAGAATGGTAGTTGCCAAGAGCTGGGGAGAAGTGGGGAATGGTGAGTTTGTTTAATGGGTATCAAGTTTCAGTTTTACAAGATCAAAAGAGTTATGGAGGGGCTGGCCCCATGGCCAAGTGGTTAAGTTCTCGCGATCCGCTGCAGGCGGCCCAGTGTCTCGTTGGTTCGAATCCTGGGTGCAGACATGGCACTGCTCATCAAGCTACGCTGAGGCAGTGTCCCACATGCCACAACTAGAAGGACCCACAACGAAGAATATACAACTATGTACCAGGGGGCTTTGGGGAGAAAAAGGAAAAAATAAAATCTTTAAAAAAAAAAAGTTATGGAGATGGATGATGGTGATGGTTGCACAACATTATGAATGTATTTAATACCACTGAGCTGCACACTTACAACAGTTAAGATGGTAAATTTTGTTATGTGTATTTTACCACCAAAATATTAGGGAAAAAAGATCAAGCAATAATCAAACTGAAAAGTGTATCTGTTTACACCAGCAGATTATTCACCAAAATAAACCTTTTTATATTGAAAAAAAATGAAATTGAAGACATCTTGCAGAAAGCAGAGCAAAAGGCAAAGAAAAGAAAGAGAAAAACAGTAGAAGAGCTATCTAGAAAGTAAAAATCTAAATATTGAGAATTCCATAAAGATTGGGGAAATGAGTCAGAAGGAAATTACACATAATATAAGACAATTAGCTGATGGGAAGAACAGAATTCTTCCTATCAAGTGTGTGTTACAGTTTCTGGTATAAGGTGAGTAATCAATAAATGGTAATAGAATCAAAGAATGAAGTCCCACTTCCCTACTTGCCCTTTTCAAGCCTTGGTTTTCATGCTAAGTATGACTAATAATGCTTTCTTTCTTTCATACCGGCTGTTGGCCATGCAAATTGGCACAATCTTTCTAAAAGGCCATTTTTCAATATGCATCAACTTCCTCAAAATCGTTCAGACACCTTGCCCTAGAATTTCACTTCTAGAAATAAAATCTCTGTTATGTGGGAAGTGTCAGAGTTCAATATACCAAGAAAAGAAAAGTAGTTTATTTGCAAGAAAAGTGTGCAAAGAAGGGCAGACTTAGAAGGACTAGATTGCCAAGTGAAAAGTTCAACCAACACATTTTTTTAAACACTCACAGGATTGTCAAGGTTACAGGTAGTCTTTCCACGTAGAGATATATCAGTTTCCTCATATAATTATAATATTTGGGAAAGTCATCATATATCTGCAGACATCAACATTGGTAAAGTTAGGGATTGGTTTGGCCCAGTTAAAATGAAGTGGAAACACTACCCTGTTTCTTCCACTAGGTGTAACTAAAAACTCTAGAAAGAACATAGGAGTAGCTACCTTAGGATTCTGAAAAGTAAATCTACAAACAATCCAGTGGTGAGTTTTCCGGTTTTTTCTTTGTCTTTCCTGGCCTAGCCTCCAAGGCAGCATGAATTATAGTACTCCACACCAGGCACTGACAGCAAGAGCTCCAAGTGAAGCCCTCTCTTCTGGTCTGAGAAGTGAGAAGCAGTGCCTCTGGGGAGGAGAAAGCAGGGGAAATCTCTTTTATTCTCTCCTGGTTCTGCCTCCATAAAAGTCTCATTTCTAAAGCTGAAGCTCTGTGGCAAGAATAGTGGCCACTGGGCACTCTGAGCAAGGAGGATCCTTCTCTCTGACCAGAGGAACTATGAGTCAAAGGGCCTAGGGAGAACCCTCACTGCTTTTTCCCTCTCTCTATATTCCTGTTGCTTGGCCCTGCACACAGACCTACTCATATGTGTGGCAGAATGATGAGACTAATGTCCTAGCTTTTTAGTCAAGCAACTAGAAGGAGTGGCTCAGGAAGCTAGGAAGTATCAAAGACACTGTGGGAAGGAAGGCACTCAAGAAAGAAATTCCACAAAGTTGTGCATGAACTCCTGGATTGACCCCTGAGCTACACATTCATAAATGTAATTTTTTTAAATAACAGCTGTATTGAGATATAATTCACCCACAATAGAGTTTACCCTTTTAAAGTATACATCCAGTGGCTTTTATTACAGTCACAGAGTTGTGTATCCATCACCACCACATCTGATCTTAGATGGTGCACCAAAGGCTTTAAGAACTGAGCTATGGGCAAACCATTACCCAGGTCTCAGACTAGCCCCTAGGTGGTGAATTCATGTGGAATATTTGAATAGCATTGCTAAACCTCTAAAAGTTGAACTTAAATTGGAACCACAGCCCATAAAAGGAAGGTCTGAACTTGAAGAATGACCCTAACTGGGTCAATTGTCTGCTCAAACAAAAACACAAACATTCTTCACAGGATTTAAAGAAGACCCAATGCCTTGTACCATAATCTTCAAAAGGTCCAGAATACAATCCAAAATTACTCTAAACACAAAAAACTAGGAAAGTCTGATAAATTTTCAAGGAAAAAGACAATCAACAGACAATCCCAAGATGACCCAGATGTTGGAACTATCAGACAGATTTTATAACAGCTGTATAACCATGCTCCAAGAAATAAGGATGAACAATATTGAAATAAAAGGAAAGATCAAAAAGGAACCAAATGGTGGAAGGACCTAGAGAGGATTATGCTTAGCAAAATAAGCCAGTCTGAGAAAGACAACCACCAGATGATTTCACTCATATGTGGAATATAAGCAAATACATGGACAAAGAAAACAGTTCAGTGGTTACCAGGGGAAGGGGGTGGGAGGTGGACACAGAGGGTGAAGGGGAGCACTTATGTGGTGACAGTCAAGAAATAATGTACAACTGAAATCTCACATTGATGTAAACTATTATGAACTCAAAAAACTTCACTAGGTAAACTCAATAGCAGATGGAGATAACAGAGAAGAATCGGTGAACCCGAAGATAGTTCAAAAGAAATTATCCAATGTGGACAATAGAGAGAAAAAGACTGAGAGAAATTAGCAGAGCCTCAGGGACCTCAAAGACACATTTGTATACTCATCTTCCTAGCAGCATTATTCACAATAGCTAAAATGTGGAAGCAACCCATGTGTCCACAGATGGATGAATGGATAAGTAAAATGTCATATACACATACAATGGAATATTATTCAGCCTTAAGAAAGAAGAAAACTCTGACATATGCTACAACATGGATGAATATTGAAGATATTATGACAAATGAAATATCAAAAAGTCTAACATTCATGTCATCACAGTCCCAGAATGAGAGGAGAAAGAGTGCTGCAGATAAAAACATATTAAGAAATAATGGCTGTAAACTTCCCAAGTTTGGTGAAAGACATAAGCTTACAGATTTAAGAAACTCAATGAATCCAAAGCAGAATAAACCTAAAGAAATCCATGCCCACACACATCCTAAGCAAACTTCTTAAAACACGGAAGGAAATCTTCATGACCTGGGATTAGACAGAGGGTTCTCAGACATGACGCCAAAAACATAATCATAAAAGGACAAATTGATAAACTGGCTGTTGTCAAAATTAAACATATTTGCTCTGGAAAAAAAAAAACCTGATATCAGAGTAAAAACACAAGTAACAGACTGGAAAAAATAATGTTTGCAAATCATGTATCTGAAAAAAAGACTTACATCCAGAATTAATAAGAAGGAAACAAACAATCCAATTTTAAAAATTGATAAAAGACTCAAATAGACTTTTCACCAAAGAGGCTATAAGCATGTCAACTAAGCACAGGAAAGATATTCAGCATATTAGCCACTGAGGAAATGCATATTAAAACTTTGATTACATACCATTACATACCTATTAAAACGGTTAAAGTAAGAGAGACTAACAATATCAAGTCCTCATGAAGATGGGAGAACTGGAACTCTCATACATTGCTGGAATGGAAAATGATACAACGTTCTGTAAAAACAGTTTGGCAGTTTCTTATACAGTTAAACAGACATTTACCCTATGACTCAGCAACCCCACTTCTGGGTATTTACGCTAGGAAAATGAAAACATGTTCACACAAAATTTTATGAAAATATTTATAAATTCGCTCTTCATAATTACCAAAAAGGAAACAATCCGAATGTGTCTCAGTGAGGGAATGGATAAACAAACTGTATGGATCAACACGTCGGAATACTACTCAGAAATCAAAAGGAACAAACTGTCGATGCACTCAACAACTTGGATAAGTCTCAAAGCCGTTAGGCTGAGTGAAAGAAGCCAGACTCAAAAGGTTATACACTGAGGGTGACGTCAGTGAAAACGACAGAGCAGGGAACTCCAAAACTCCCCCCTCCATGAAAGCACTGAATAAACTGACAAAAACTGTCAAAGTCAACTTTATCAGAATCAAGGGCTTACAGCAACCAGGCAAATGCTTAATCAAGAAAAAGACAAAAACAGCTGAGTCTCAGAGAGAGCGCTTTGTGGTGTTTTAAGTTATTCTGGCAGCATCTCCCACTCCGCAGCTCTGTGGCAGCCTGGAAAACAACAGCCCACATTCCCAGTACAGGCATAGTATAGTATACTAGGTACTAGGTACTAGGTACTAGGTAAATAACTCATTCTTGGAGAATTGTCGTTGTTGTTTTGAACTGTCTGGTGACTCCCTGAAGGACCAGCTCAAGAGGCTTGCTTTCATGTCCTCCAACTCAGAACTATTCTGGGGATAAGGCAGCTACCAGAGGTGGAGGAGATGTCACAGGCAAATGAATTAGCTGTTGCCACCCAGAGGAAAGGGATATCGGTTGGGGCAAACAACAGACAAACCAAAAAGCTTTAGTGGAAAAGCTGGGGAATGAGATGCTTGGGGAATAAAGGCTTAGAAAAGCTCCCACATATTCCTGGGAATCTAGAAATCCACATGTTTGCCCAGGGCTGGGTGCAGGTCCAGAAAAGACCTGAGAATATCCTAAGCTCTCACTCCTGGCTGATCCTCAGGCTCTGGGCAAGCAGTAATGATGGCAAAGGCAGAGCTGTAAACTGCCTGGCTGAGTGTGGAAGGCATGCACTAACCCGGAGCTCATCTGCAAAGGCTGGGAGATGTCTGATTTCTTTGGCTCCAAGTATTTAAGAAATCTTTGTCAAACCACCAGCTGACCACCACGCTAATGGAAAAGAGACTGCAGTGGCCACACACAACAAAAAGTACAACTTTAAAAAGTTAGTACAGAGGAGTTGGCCCAGTGGCTCAGCAGTTAAGTTCGCATGCTCCACTTCGGTGGCTTGGGGTTCACCAGTTTGGATCCCAGATGTGGATCTCTGCACTGCTTATCAAGCCGTGTTGTGGCAGGCATCCCATATATAAAGTAGAGGAAGAAGGGCATGGATGTGAGCTCAGGGCCAGTCTTCCTCAGCAAAAAGAGGAGGATTGATGGCAAATGTTAGCTCAGGGCTAATATTCCTTAAAAAAAAATTAATACAGAAAGCCACTAAACAAAAACAATTACAGCAAGCAACAACAACAAACCATGGGAGAAAGGAGAATTCGATTTCAAGATTTGTCACAACATGATATTCAAAATGTTCAGTTTTCAAGAAAAAATTATGAGGCATACAAAGAAAGTATGCTCCATATACATATAAAAAAGAAATTTACAGAAACTTTCTCTGAGGAGATTCAGACATTGGACTTATCAGAAAGAGATTTTACATCAACTATTTCAAATATACTCAAAAAGCTAAAGGAAATCACATACAAAGAACTAAAGGAAACCATGAGAATGATGTGCCACCAAATAGAGAATATCAATAAAGAGACAGAAATCATAAAAAGGAACCAAATGGAAATTTGGGAGTTGAAGAATACAGTACCGGATGGAGCCGGCCCCATGGCTGAGAGGTTAAGTTCACACACTCCTCTTCGGTGGCCCAGGGTTTCGCCAGTTTGGATCCTGGGTGCAGACCTAGCGCTGCTCATCAAGCCATGCTCAGGTGGTGTCCCACACAGCACAGCCAGAAGGACCTACAACTAGAATATACACTATGTACTGGGGGGCTTTGGGGAGAAGAAGAAGAAGAAAAAAGAAGATTGGCAACAGATGTTAGCTCAGGGCCAATCTTTAAAAAAAAATACAGTACCTGCAATAAAAAATTCCCTAGAAGGATTCAACAGCAGAATTGAGCAAACAGAAGAATCAGTGAACTGGAAGATAGCTCCATTGAGATTACCCAGCTGAGGAGCAGAAAGAGAAAAGAATGAAGAAAAATGAACACAGCCTAAGACACTTGTGGGAAACCATCCAATGCACCAACATATACATAATAGGAGTCTTGGAAGGAGGGAAAAGAGAGAAAAGTGAATAAAGAATATTTGGAGAAATAAAGGCCAAATCCCTAATTTGATGAAATACATAAATCTACACATCCAAGAAGCTCAGTAAACTTCATGTAGAAAAAACTCATAGAGATCTATACTGATAGAAATTATAATCAAACAGTCAAAAGACAAAGACAAGAGAGAATCGTGAAAGTAGCAAGTGCTGTGACTCACCATTTACAAGGACCCTCAATAAGATTAACAGTGGATTTCTCATTAGAAACCACGGATGCTGGAAGCAGTGGATGACATATTCAAAGTGCTGAAAGAAAAGAACTGTCAATAAAGAAGTCTACATAGGGCCCAGCCCCATGGCTGAATGGTTAAGTTTTCGCACTTCGCTTCAGCAGCCTGGGGTTTCGCCAGTTTGGATCCGGGCCACGGACATGGCACGACTCATCAAGCCTTTCTGAGGCAGTGTCCCACATAGCACAACCAGAGGCACTCACAACTAGAATATACAACTATGTACTGGGGGGCTTTGGGGAGAAGAAGAAGAAGGAAAAAAAAAGATTGGTAACAGATGTTAGGTCAGGTGCCAATCTTTACCAAAAAAAAGAATTCTATGTATATGGCAATGCATATTCTACAGAAATATATGCAAAGTCTACATTCTACATCATGAAGGAGAAATTAAGACACTCTTAAGTAAACAAAAACATAGAGTTGGAGTGACATGATCATCATGGCAGCATGAGAGGATCCTTTTGTCTCTCCTCATCAATCTACAGTGAGCAAAACTTCCATAACTCAACAAAGGCTACACTGCCCAACACATCAGGATGCCAGAAGGATCCATACAGTGGTACACATGAAGGTGGGTGGACTAGAGTACATAGAGGAGGTGAACAGGGGGAATAATGAAGTCGGTGCCCAGGATCCTGGCCCCCTGGCAATGGCAGCCAAGCCACCCATCCCCAGCCTGAGAGAACCCACTGGGCAGCAGTGGAAGCATGTGTGCAACTCTGGCCTCCCATCTGTGATGGCACCTGTGGCCACGAGGAACAAAGCAGCAGAGGAGGTGGAGTTCCGTGGGTACCCAGCAGCAGCTCAGCATGTGATAGCAGCAGAGATGGGTGCACAGCTCCAGCATCCCAACCACACTGGTACTTGCAGCCAAGAGAAAATGGGCAACAGCAGATGGAGAGACCCATTATCCTGGCCACGCACCTACACTTAGCACCTAGTAGCAGCAGCAGCAGAGGTGTGCATACAACTCTGGCCTCCTGACCAACATGGTGCCTGCAGCCACAAGGAAACAGACAACAGTGGAGGCATTGCCCTAAGAACGCAATTCCTTCTCCACCCTCACCCTCCCCTCCAGGACAGCAGAGGTTCCAACCCAGGTGATCCTGAAGCAGAGGTATCAGCCATCCTTGTATCTCTGGCAGTGTAGCTAGTGACTGCAGCAACACCTGTGTCAGCAAGGCATCAGTGACCCCTGGAGCTACAGGTGGCAATGAAGAAAGCACCAAAGACACCCGTAGTAGAGACTGTGGAGGGTGGAAGGTGCTATCCTCAAATATAGACAGAGACAGCTAGGGTAAGAGAAATAAAAGACTAACGCTATAGCACCACCTACTGAAAAACTCTAAAAAAGAACCAAACAAATTCTCGAGCTGAAGAATGCAGTAAATGAGATGAAGGATGAATTAGAAAGGATTGGAAATAGAACAGACCATATGGAAGAGAGAATTAGCAAGCTTGAAGATAGAAACCTAGAAATAACGCAGGTAGAAAAGGAGAGAGAACTAAGTTTTTTTTTAAATGCAGAAATTCTACGAGAATTATCTGACTCCATTAGAAAGGGCAACATAAGGGTAATGAGTATATATATATGCACACACACACAATGGAATACTACTCAGCCACAAAAAAGAATGAAATCTTGCCATTTGTGACGACATGGATGGATCTTGAGGGTATTATTCTAAGCGAAATAAGTCAGATGGAGAAAGACAGATACCAGATGATTTTGCTCATATGTAGAAGACAAAACAACAAACAAACAAACAAACAAACAAATAGATACAGGGAACAGATTGGTAGTTACCAGAGGGGAAGAGGGTGGGGGAAGGATGAAAGGAGTAAAGGGGAACATTTGCATGGTGACAGATGGAAATTAGATTTTTGGTGGTAAACATGATGTAGTGTATACAGAAGTCAAAATATATTGTGTACACCTGAAATCCATACAATGTTATAAACCAACGTTACCTCAATAAGTAAATAAAAAAACAGAGAGTTGGTTACCAGTAAACCTGTCCTATAAGAAATGCTAAAGGCAGTCCTTCAGGCTGAAATGAAAGGACACTGGATGGTGACTTACATCCACAGAAAGAAATAAAGAACACAGGTAAAAGTAACTAATACCTTAATATAAAATTCAATGTTCATGCATTTTTGGTTCCCTTCTTTTTTCTATATGATGTAAAGACAATTACAAAAAGCAATATTTATAATCCATGATGACACATACACAATGTATAAAGATGTAATTTGTGACAATAACAATATAAGTGAGGGGAAATGCAGCTATGTAGGAGCAAAGAGATTTTGAACAGTATTGAAACTAAGTTGGTATTAATTCAACTAGATTATCATAAATTATGACGTTAATTGTAATCCCTAAGGAAACTATTAAGAAAATAACTAAAAAATATTTTATAAAAGAAATGAGAAGGGGATCAAAATGGTACACTAGAAAATATCAACCTAACACAGACAAGACAGTAATGGAAGAAATGAAGAACAAAAATTATGTAAGATGTATAAAAAACAAATAGCAAAATATTATCTTTCATTATCAGCAATTATGTTAAATGTAAATGAATTAAACTGTTCAATTAAAAGGCAGAGGTTGACAGAATGGGTTCAAGAAAACATGTTTCAACTGTACACTGTCTACAAGAGACTCATTTTAGAGCCAAAGACAAATAGGTTGCAAGTGAAAGGATGGAAAAATATATTCCATGCAAACAGTAACCAAAAGAGAGCTGAGTCACTATGCTAATATCAGAAAGATAGATCTTAAGACAAAAATTATTATGAGATAAAGAAGGACATTATATAATGATAAAAGGGACACTCCATCAAGAAGATATAACAGTTATAGACACATATTCACCTAACCAAAGAGTTCAAATATGAGGCAAAAACAGAAGTTGCATATTTTAACATCACACTCTCAATAATGGATACAGCTAGACAAAAGGTAAACAAGGAAACAGAAGACCTAAACAATACTTTAAGTCAATTAGACCGAACAGGCATCCATATAACATTCCACCCAACGTGAAGAATACACATTCTTCACAAATGCACATGGAACATTCTCCAAGATAGAACAAAACAAGTCTAAGTAAATATAAAAAACGTTGAAATAATACAAAGTATGCTCTCTGACCACAGTGGAATGAAATTATAAATCAACGAGAAGGAAATCTGAAAAATTCACAGGTGTGGAAATTAAGCAACATGCTCCTAAACAACCAACGGGTCAAAGAAGAAATCAAAGGGAAATTACAAAATGCTTTGAGATGAATGAAAACAGAAACTCAATATACCAAAACTTATGGGATGCAGCAAAAGCAGTGCTCACAGTGAAATTTATAGTTGTAAATATCTACATTAAAAATGAAGAAAGACCTCAGGGCCATTCCCATGGCTTAGTGGTTAAGTTTGGCGCACTCCACTTTGGCAGCCCAGGTTTGCCAGTTCAGATCCTTGGCACGGACCTACATCATTCATCAGCCATGCTGTGGTGGTGCCCCACATACAAAATAGAAGAAGATTGGCACAGAAGGTAGCTCAGGGCTAATCTTCCTCAAAAAAAAAAAAAACCCTCCCCAAAAAAAAAAAAAAAAAAAAAAAAAAAACAAAACCTCAAGTCAACAATCTAACCTTCCATCTTAAGTAACTAGAAAATGAATTAAAAAACCAAACCCAATGCAAGTAGAAAGAAGTACCAAAACTCAGTTGTGATAAATAAAATAGAGAATAGACAAACAATAGAGAAAATCAATGAAACCAAATGTGAGTCTTTCAAAAGATCAAAAAAATTGGCAAAAGTTTAACTAGACTGACCAAGAAAAAAGAAGAGAAGACTCAAATTACTAAAATCAGGAATACTTTCAAAAGTGGAGACATCATTACCAACCTTACAGAAATAAAAAGGATTATAAGAGAATACTGTGAAAAATTATATGCCAACAAATTAGCTAACCTAAATGAAATGCAGAAATTCCTGGAAAGCCACAAACTACCAAACTGACTCAAGAAGAAAGAGACATTCTGAACAGACCAATAACAAGTAAAGAGACTGAATCAGTTGAAAAAAAAGAAAACTTCCAACAAAGAAAATCCCAGACCCAGAAGACCTTACTGGAGAATTCTACCAAATGTTTAAAGAAGAATTAAAACTAATCCTTTATTAACACTTCCAAAAAAACAGAAGAGGAGAGAATACTTCCTAGCTTATTCTATGAGGTCAATGTTACCCTGATACCAAAGCCAAAGACATCGCAAGAAAAGAAAAACAGACCAATGTCCCTAACGAATATAAATACAAAAATCCTCAACAAAATACTAGCCAACCAAATCCAGCAGCATGTTAAAGGATTATACACCTTGAGCAAGTGGAATTTATCCCATGAATTCAAGCTGGTTTAACATACAAAAATCAATTGTTGTAATACACCACATTAATAGAATGAAGGGGGAAACATATGATTATCTCAACTGATACAGAAAAAGTATTTGACAAATCCAACACCCGTTCATGATTAAAAAAAATTAAAAAACTAGAAATAGAAGGAAACTAGCTCAACCTGATAAAGGACATCTATGAAAACCACAGCTACCACCACACTTAACGGTAAAAGATTTGATGCTTTCCCCCTAAGATCAGGAACCAGACAAGGAGGCCTGCTCTCACCACATCTTTCAACACTGTGCTGAAAGTTCTAGTGAGGTGATTCAGTAAGGGAAAGAAACGAAAAGCATCCAAATTGGAAGGGAGGAATTAAAACGATCTCTGTTCATAAATGACATGATCTTATGCACAGAGAATTCTTAAAAATCCACAGAAAATTATAACAGCAATAAATGATTTCAGCAAAGCTTCAGGATACAAGATAAATGTAAATATCAATTGTATTTCAATACACTAGCAATGAACAATCTGAAAATGAACTAAAGAAAATAATTCCATCTACAAGAGCATCAAAAAGAATAAAATACTTAGAAATAAATTTAACCAAGGAGGTGCAAGACTTGTACATAAAAACTAGAAAACATCTCTTAAAGGAGACCTAAATAAATTGAGATATTTTGTGTTCATCGATTGGAAGGCTTAATATTGATCAGATGGTAATACACTCCAAATTTATCTACAGATTCAACACAATCTCTACCAAAATTTCAATTGCCTTTTTTGCAGAAATGGTCAAGCTGATTCTTTTTTTTTTTTAAAGACTGGCACCTAAGCTAACAACTGTTGCCAATCTTTTTTTTTTTTCTGCTTTATCTCCCCAACCCCCTGCCCCGTACATAGTTGTATATCTTAGCTGTTGGTCCTTCTAGTTGTGGCATGTGGGATGCCACCTCAACGTGACCTGATGAGCGGTGCCATGTCCACACCCAGGATCCGAACCCTGGGCCACCGCAGTGGAGTGCATGAACTTAACCACTTAGCCATGGGGCTGGCCCCGGACAAGCTGATTCTAAAATTCATAGAGAGTTGCAAGGGACCCCAAATAACAAAAAGACCTTGAAAAAGAAAAACCAAGCTGGGGGATTTCCATTTTCCAATTTCAAAACTTTGATTAAAACTGAAGTAATCATAAAGAATGTGGCACTGGCATAAGGATAGACATATAAATCATTGCAAAAGAACTGAGATAGAAATAAACCCATACATCTATAGTCAATTGATCTTAAATAGGGTGCCAAGTCCATTCAACAGGTAAAGAACAGTCTTATCAACAAGTGGTGCAGGGAAAACTGGATAACCACATGCAAAGGAATGAATTGGGAACCTTGCCTCCCACCCTATAAAAAATTAACTTAAAATAGATAAAAATCCAAATGTAAGAATTGTAAAACTGTAAAAAATCCAAATGTATAAAACTCTCAGAAGAAGGCATAGTGGTAAATCTTCATGACTTTGGATTTGGCAATGGATTCTTAGATATGACATCAAAAGCACAGAAAACAAAAGAACAAATAGGTAAATTGGACTTCATCAAAATTAAAAACTTTTGCGCATCAAAGAACATTATCAAGAAAGTCAAAAGACAACACACAGCATGGGAAAAATATTTACAACTAATATATCTGATAAAGGACTACTATACAGAATATGTAGACAACTCTTACAATTCAACAACAAAAAGACAAAAAGCCCAATTAAAATATGGGCAAACAACATGAATAGATATTCAAGTCATTCATTTCTTCAGGGAAGACATACAAATGGCCAATAAGCACACGAAAAGATGTGCAACATTATTAGCCATTAGGGAAATGCAAACCAAATCCACAGTGAGATACCACTTCACACCTACCTAATGGGTGTGAATAAAATGGTTATAATTTTAAAAAGGGAAAATAACAAGTGTTGGCAAGGCTGTGGAGAAACTGAAACCCCCATACATTGCTGGTAGGACAAAAAATGGTGCAGCCGCCATGCAAAACAGCCCGGCAGTTTCTCAAAAGTTAAACATGCAGCTAGTACGCAATCCAGCAATCCTACTCCTAGGTATATAATCCAAGAGAACTGAAAACAAGTGTTCAAACAAAAACTTATACACATATAAGTAATATATGTGTGCATATCTAGATATACATTATATATATATAATTATATATATATATGTGTATATATGCAGCATTATTCATCATAGGCAAAAAGTGGAAACAACTCAAATGTCCATCAACAGATGAATGGATAAACAAAATGGGGTATATCCATACAATGGAACGTTATTCAGTCATGAAGAGGAATCAGCACTTACTGATACATGACACAACACTGAAGAATCTCAAAAACGTTATACTAAGTGGAAGAAATCAAACAAAAAAGGCTTGTATGATTCCATTTATATGAAATGCCCATAATAGAAAAAATCCATATAGAGAGAAAGCAGATTAGAGATTTTGAGGGGATGGAGGAAGAAGAGAATGGGAAATGACTGCTTAATAGGTCCCAGGTTTCTATTCTGGGGTGGTGAAAGTTTTTTGGAACTACTGGTGATGGTCGCACAACATTGTGAATGTACTAAAATCCTGTGAGCTGTAGACTTTAAAATGGTTAAAATGGAAGATGGAGGCATAGGCGGACTCTGAACTCACCTCGTCCCGTGATCACAACCAGGTTACAACTATTCTTGGAACAATTACCTCTGAGAGAGACCTGAAAACTGTATAAAAAGAACCCCTGCAACAAGGGACAGTCCTGAATGAGGTGGAAGAGGCAGAACTTCCTTTCTGGAAAGAAAAAACACCACCTTTGTGAGCCACAGTGCTTCACAGCCAGCCAGGAGCAATCCTAATGTACACGGCCTTCCCTGGAGGAGTGGGAGACCTGAGCAGCAAGTGTTGCTGCTATAAGCATCCTTTGGACTCAGCACAACTGAGAAGAGTGTCCTAATATCTGGCTTTTCTGGCTATTAACTACAACAGGGAATACCCCCAGAAAAGTTGTCTGACATAAGTGGGAAAAAGCCAGCTCTTAATGGGCCCATGCACAAATTTACCCATTTTGGAAAGCAACCTAAAATCACCAGAAAGACAGCTGCACAGTCCTTTAGTGAAAAGAGACTCACCTGATAGGCTCTGGGTGCATCTTGGTGAGAGGCGAGACCTCTCCAGGGACTGAGAGGTTGGCAGCAGCCATGATTGTGACCTAGGACAGGCATGCTGACAGATGCTGGCAGATGCCATTGGAGATCTCCCCCTGGCCTGTTAGTGCAGAGGTCTGCCCCACCTCCTAGAGCACTGATTTAATCTGGCTCAGCCAGGGCAGGCAGCTGGCCGTAGGGACTAGTCATACCACACACAAAAATTAACTCAAAATGGATTAAAGACTTGAATGTAAGACCTGGAACCATGAAACTTCTAAAAGAAAACAAAGGCAGTACGCTCTTTGACATCAGTCTTGACAGTATATTTTCAAGCACCATGTCTGACCAGGCAAGGGAAACAATAGAAAAAATAAACAAGTGGGACTACATCAAACTAAAAAGCTTCTGCACAGCAAAGCAAACCATCAACAAGATGAAAAGACAACTTAACAATTGGGAGAAGATAGTTGGAAACCATATATTTGATAAGGGATTAACATTCAAAATATACAAAGAACTCATACATCTCAACAACAAAAATACTAACAACCCAATTAAAAAACGAGCAAAAGATCTGAACAGACGTTTCTCCAAAGAAGACATACAGATGGCCAACAGGCACATGAAAAAATGTTCAACATCATTAACTATCATGGAAATGCAAATCAAAACTACAATGATATACCACCTCACTCCTGTCAAAATGGCTATAATTAACAACACAGGAAACAAGTGTTGGAGAGGATGTGGAGAGAAGGGAACCCTCATACACTGCTGGTGGAAATGCAAACTGGTGCACCCACTATGGAAAACAGTATGGAGATTCCTCAGAAAATTAAGAATCGAACTACCATATGATCCAGTTATTCTACTGCTCGGTATTTATCCAAAGAACTTGAAAACACAAAGGCAGAAGATACATGCACCCCTATGTTCATTGCAGCATTATTCACAATAGCCAAGACTTGGAAGCAACCTAGGTGCCCATCAAGGGATGAATTGATAAAGAAGATGTGGTATTTATACACGATGGACTACTACTCAGCCATAACAAATGATGAAATCCAGCCATTTTTGATAATACGGACAGAGCCTGAGGGCATTATGCTAAGTGATGTAAGTCAGAGGGAGAAAGTAAAGTACTGTATGATCTCACTCATAAGTAGAATATAAAAATGACAAACATGTAGCAACAAAGATTGGATTGGTGGTTACCAGAGGGGAAGCAGGGAGGAAGGAGTGTGAAAAAGGAGTCGGCACATGTGTGTGGGGATGGATTGTAATTAGTCTTTGGGTGGTGAACATGGTGTAATCTACACAGAAATCAAAATATATAATGATGTACACCTGAAAAACAAAATAAAATAATCCACTCCAAAAAAATGGTTAAAATGGTGAATTTATGTTATGTAAATTTTTAACTAAATTTTTAAAAACTCCCAATAAGATACCACAACAAATCCACTGGAATGGCTAAAATTTTAAAAATTGAAAAAAACAAGTGATAAAACTGAGTAGCTAGAACTCTCATACAGTGCTGGTAGGAGAAATAATTAAAACATGCAGTTTGGAAAACGGGCAGTTTGTATTAAAGCTGAACACACTCATATCCATGACTCAGTAATTTCATTTTTATGTATATACCCAACAAAATGCACAAAAACACACTAACAAAATCTAAAAGAATAGTATAGGAGCATTATTTATAATAATTCCAAACTCAAAACCACCCAACGTGAAGCAGTGGTGGAATGGGGAAATACGTTGGTACATTCACACAATACTAGAATATTACACGGGGAATAAAAATAACATACACCTACTTTGTTGCAACAACAAACATAATGTTAAGCAAAAGAAGCCATTGTAAAAAGCAAAACATTCTGTATGCTTCATTTATGTAAATTTTGAAATCAGGAAGAGCTAATTTATAAGACTACGTATGGATCACCTTTGGCACGGAACCGCTCAGAAAGAAACAATAGGAAGTTTTTAAGGTGCTGGAAATTCCTATTTCTTGATATGGGTAGTAGTTCCAAATGTCTGTTCACTTGGTGAAAATTCATGTAAGGTTTGTGCATTTTTTAGTATGAAAGCTATATTTCAGTAAAAAGACTTCCCCCAAAGTTTCAGGATACAGTTAAGGCCATATTTCAAGGTTGATGTATAGTCTTAAAAGTTTGAAAAGAATCGTCTATGTATTCAGCTCAAGAAGTTAGAGAAAAACAGCCCATTAAAACTAAAGAAGGCAAGAGAGGAAAGATAGCCGAAAGAAATGACTTAGAAAATAATCCTTCAATGGAATCTGCAAACCCAAAAGTTGCTACTTTGAAAAGACTAATGCACTGATTTTTAAAACTACTCTGGCATGGCTTATCAAGGTAAAAAGAGAAAAGGCACCCCAAACAACACCTGTAGCAGGAGTGAAAACAATGATATTGTTAAAGATCATGCAAACATTAAACAGATATGAGATATTGATAACACGTTTATGACAATTAATTTTAAGCTTTAGGAAAAGTAACAAAGTCCTTGAAAAACAAAATTTACCAAAAAGGAAACAGAGCTTGGATATGCCTAAATCAATCAAACAAACGTAATTTATAATGTAAAACTTCCCCCCAAAGAACACTCCAGGGCTAGATTGTTTCACCTATAGTTTCTTCCAGATATTTAAGAAAGAAATATCACCAATTTATACAAACTTTTCCTGAGACTAGAAAAAGGGGGAACATCTCTCAGTTTAAGCAGTCACAAATTTGAAACCAAATGCCCACAAGAACATTACAACAAAAGAAACGTATAGTCCAATCTCAGGAACAAAGGTGAGAAATTCTTTAAAATATTAGGAAACTGAATCCGGTGATATCTTAACAGGATAACACATTATGACAAAATTGGAGTTTATTCCAGGAATGTAAGGTTGGTTTTACGTTTGAAAATCCACTAAGGAATTTCCCCCAGATTAACCAATTAAAAGAGAAAAGTAGTTGTTTTATTAGATGCATAAAATTCATCTAATGAAATTTAACCTCTATAGATGACTAAAAAACACCCACCAGACACTATAGAAGTAATCTTTCATCTGGATTTAGAAGTATCACCATCAAGTGCAGAGCAAACACTATACTAAACGGTTGAAAATTCAGAATAATCTTTCTGAGATCAGACACTAGACAAGGTCGGCTTCCATCAATACTAGATCCCAGCCAGTGCAGTTAGGAAATGAAACAATGCTATTTATTAGATTAGAGAAGAAGAAACAAAAGGAGTGTAGTTTCAGATATGATATGGAAATCCAAAAAAATCCAAGAAAAAATTACTAGAATTAAAATAATTTGGTAAGATGGTTGGATACACGATTGATATTAAAAACAATCACATTTCTGTGTACCAACAACAGAGTTTTTTAAATGCCATTTATAATAAATGGCATCAAAAACATCAAATACCTAGAACTATAACTAACGAAAGATGTGTATAACCATTACATGGAACACTTCAAAACATTGCTGAGAGACATTAAAGAAGACCTAAGTGAATGGAGTGATATATGATATTCATAAAAGGCTCAATATTGTGAAGATGACAATTATCTACAAATTTGTCAATAGATCCAATGTCATCCCAATCAAAACCCCAAGTTTGTGTGTGTGTGTGTGTGTGTGTGTGTGTGTGTGTGTAACCTGAAAACCTGATTGAAAATGCAAAGAGCCCAGAGAAGCTAAAACGCTTCTGGAGAAGAACAGTGTGGGAGTACTTGCTCTCTCTCATATATAAAGCTGTATTTTAAAGCTATAACAGTAAACACAATGTGCTATGGTGTGTAAGGAGGGACAAATAGGATAACTGATCGTAATGAAGAATCCAGAACCAGGCCATGGTGGGCAGATTAATGCCTCTGTAAAGATGTCCACATCCTAACCCTGGGAACATGTGAATACGCTGCCTTACCTGGAAAGGGAAATTAACGCTGCAGGTGGAGTTAAGATTGCTAATCAGCGGCCCTTAGAAGAGGAGATTTTCCTGGATTATCCAGGCGAGCCCAAAGTCATCACAAGGGTCCTTAAAAGTGAAAGGGAAGCAGAAGAGGAGGTCAGAGAGATGCGATCTGAGAAGGACTCAAATCACCTCTGCTAACTTTGAAGACGGAAGAAGGGACCACAAGCCAAGGTATGCAGGTGGCCTCTAAAAGCTGGAACTGACAAGGAAACAGGTCATACCCAGAGCCTACAAAAAAGGAACACAGCCCTGCCGATGCCTTGATTGTAGCCTGAGGAGACCTAAGACTTCTAAACAACAGAACAGCTGTAAGCTAGTAACTTTGTGTTGTTCTAGGCTGCCACATTTGTGGCAGAAGACATTTAAAACACAAGCACACACACACACACGCACACACACACACACGGAATTTCTAAGTCAATATGGAAATTACAAGCAACCTAATGAGAAAACGGGCAAAATATTTGAACCAGTCACTAAATGAAGGAGGATACTATAAAGGGCCAATAAATCTTTCAAAAAGCACTCCACATCAATAATCAGAAAATACAAAATATAAACCACAGGAGCCAGTCAAAATCAAGCACTTGCTAGATGGAGGAATACGTGGAACCATAAAGAGCTGGTGGGCGTATAAACTGGTGCAGCCCTTTTGAAGAGTTTGGCCCAGTGAAGCTGAAGCTACACATATCCTATGACACCGTAACTCTGAGTAACCAGCCTCACAAATGCCTGCTCCAGGGCACCAGGATACACATACTCAAATTTTCATAGCAGGAGTGTAGATAATGTCCCCAAACTGGAAAAATTCAAATGTCTGTCACCAACAGAAAGGATAAATAGCCTCCAGTATAGGTATACAATGGGATACTTTACAAGAATGAAAATGAATCATATCTACACAAAATAATACAGATATCTTAAAACTATAATGTTGAGAAAAAGAAGCAGGCACACAAAAAAGGGACACATTGTATGATTCCATTTAATAAAATTTAAAACACAAACAAAACATAACTAAATGATTTCGGGCAGAGCGTGCAGAACTTTAACCACCAGGCCATCAGGGCTGACTGTAATGCAGTTTTTAGAATAGACATAAGAATATATCCTTTTGTACAATTCTAAAAAAAGTTACATATTTAAATTCACTGAAGCAGCATTTTTTGTGTATTAAATTAAGAATATGAGCTAAGCAAGCTACAAATGTAGCAGAATCACGTTTTGGGGAGATAATGATCTGTACACCCGCGTATCCATCTGCCGTATTTCCCCCATTATCAAACTCTCCTTTGTATTTAATTGTCATGTTTTCTTAGCCTCCTCTAGTCTGTGAAAGTTCCTCAGTCTTTCCTTGTTTTTAATGAGCTCAGTGTTGTGTCAGGTATTTGGATAACGTCCTTCGATTTGGGTTTATTTAACGTTTTTCTCGTAGTCAGACTGAGAATACGGGTTTGGGGGAAGAGCATCCAGAGTGAAGTGCTCTTTCCATCTCCTCTTATCAGGGAGCACGTGGTATCTGCGTGGCTTGTCACTGACGATGTTAACCTGGATCACCTGGCCAAGGTAGTATTTGCCAATGTGGAGCTTCTGTATGTTTCTTCCTCTCCATATTCAGTTCTTTGGAAGCAAATCACCATACACAGCCTACACACTAGTGGGTCAGGGAGATATGAAGCTCCACCTCCTGGAGAGGGGAGTGGTGACATAAATTATTTGGAATTCTTCTTTAAGGAAGATTTGTCTCATGTCTGACATTTCTTTATTTACTCAATCGTATATTTATGTAAATGTGGACTCGGGGGTATTTATTATATACTTTGGGTTATAGTCCAATACTACGTTATTTATTTTGTTGTTTTGGCCATTGGAAACTGCTTCAGGCTGACTTTGTGTCCCTTCTAAAAGCCGCCATCCTTTTGTTTATTAAGCACTTCCTTACTTTCTGGCACTACAAGATACTCTAGCCCCCTGTATTTTCCCTGACCCAACTCTAAAATTAGCCATTTCTCCAAAGACCCCTGGTTCCTTTTTTTTTGAGAGTGGTGTTTAGAAACAGGCTAAACTCTGGGAGTGTGGGAAGGTTTTTAGCTATGGAATACATTTCTTTAAAGATATGACCACTCAGATTCTTTTCTTCTGGTTGTTAAATTTTGAATTTCTAGGAATTGGTCAATTTTATCTAAGTTTTTATACTTATTGGCATAACATTGTTAATAATATTAACTATTAAATCAAATTAAATATTAATAGTATTAAATATTAAACAGATATCATTTTAAGGTTTGTAAGGATCTGTAATGATGTTCTCTTTTTTACTCTTGATATTGGCTTTTGCACCTTCTTTCATTTTTAAGATCAGTCTTGCCAAGGTCTTAATTCTGTTAATTATTTCAAAAAAGCAATTGTTGGATTTCTTGAATCTCTCTATTGTACATGTATTTTCTACTTCATTGCTTTCAACTCTTATCTTCGATTTTTCCTCCCTACCACTCTTTGGGTTAATTAGCTGGGGCTTTTTTTTAACTTCTTGAATGTTTGAAAAACTACTTTTTGATTTTCAGCCTTTCTTTTTTTCTAAGACATGCATTTACAGCTGTATACTTAACTCCAAACATGGCTTTAGCTCTGCCCACAATTTTTTATTTGTAGGTACGCGATGTTGATGTATAACATACATGCATAACAGTGTACAAATCCTAAGTATACTACTAATATGACTTTTCCCTAGTAACATACTCTTGAAACCACCACTCACAGAAATAGAAATTCCAACATCTTAGAAGTCCTGGTCTTGTCTTGTCACTATCTCCCAAAAGATACTTACATTCATATCACCATAGACTAGATTTGGCTCTTTCAGAATTCATATAAAAGGAATCATAAAGAATGTATTTTTTAAGCTTGTTCCTCCTCTTTACTGTATAGTATTTCCTTATATAACTATATCACAATCTATTTATTCTTTACACTGTTGATGGATATTTGTGTTGTTTCCACTTGAAACTATTATGGAGGATGCTGTTATGAATTTTCCTGTACTTGGGCTTTGGTGCACCCATACAGACACTCTATTACATATACACACGGATGTGTATGTTAGTTACTGAACTCTATCCTGTTCCATTAGTCAACTTCTCTAGCCACATACCAGTGCCACACTGTCCTGCTACCGTAACTTCACGATAAGCGTTGCTATTTAGTAATGTAACAAGGGAATTACTGAATCATATGGTATAGGTATGTTCAATGTTAATAGACGCTGCCAATTTTCCAAAGTGATTTTTCCAATTTACACTTTCACCAGCAGTGAATGAGATTTAGAGTTGTTCCACATCATTGCTAAAACTTGACTTTGTCCGTCTTTTTTATTTTAGCCATTCTAGTGAGTATGTAATGATATGGCGGGTTTTTATTGCATTTTAAAATTGACGTGCAGGAAAATGGACTTTTGTGAATGTACAATTCAATGACTTCTATGCATGTATAGGTGGATTTGTGTAACCAGCATCACTATCAGGATACAGAACAGTTTCATCATCCCAAAATATCTCCCCCGTGCCATCTCTTTATGGTCACACCTCCCACCCCACCCCCTGGCCACCACTGCTCTGTCGCTACTGTTTTGTCTCTGTGAAAGTGCCGTATCAATGGAATCATACAGTGTGTAACTTTTTGAGACTGACTGTCTTCACTTGGCCGAATGCCTTTGAGATTCATCCACATTGATGCATTTATGAATGGTTCGTTCCTTTTTATTGCGACGTAGTGTTTCACTGTATGAGCGTCCAAGTTTGTTTACCCAGTCACTGTATAGAGCTACCATAAATATTCGTGTACAGGTTTTTATGCAAGCTTAAGTTTTAATTTCTCTAGAGTAAATACCCAGGAGCGGGACTGGTGGGTCACATGGTAAATGTCTACTTAACTTCGTAAACTGTCAAACGGTTTTCCAGAGTGGCTGTACAATTTTGTAATCCATCCAGCAATGTGCGAGAGTTCAGGTTACTCTACATCCCAACTAACGCTTGTGATGTCACTACTTTTTTTTATTTTAGCCATTTTATTTAGCCACACTTACTAAAGTGTGTGGTATCTCATAGTGGTTTTAATTTGCATTTCCCTGATAGCAAATGATGTTGAATATCGTTTCATGTGTTTATTTGCCTTCCTTCCCTACCTCCTCTTTGGCGAACTGTCTGCTGAATTTTTGCCCGTTTTTCCCAGGCATTATTGAGATTTAATTGACATATAACATTGTGTAAGTTTAAGGTGCACAACGTGTTGATTTGATGCACTTACGTATTGCAAAATGATGACCACCATAGCGTTACCTAACACCTCCATCACATCGCATAATTACTATTTCTTTTTTGAGAACATTTAAGATCCACTTTCTTAGCAATTTTCAAGTATATAATAGATATATAACATATTACAATAACATACTATAATATATAATATAATATAAATACAATATATAGTCATCATTCTGTACATTAGAGCCCAGAACTTATTCACCTTATAAGTGGAAGTTCGTCCCCTTTGAAGGCTCGGCTCCTCACTCCAAAGAGGATATAAACGTGCTGATAGAGGAGGGAAGAGGTGTGTGGAGGCTTGTGGTGCCAGCCCATCTCTCATTGCCTCATTAAGCTTCATCGTTGCAGCTGGAGGTCACGGCACAACTTGCTGCTGGACCCAGTTGACCTACCCTGGTTGGAGTGCTTCTTGCTTCCACCGCACAGGTGCCTACTCAGCCCTGCCAGCAACGCCCTGATAGGAGAGTCAGAACATTGCCTAGTTCTGCTGGGTGGGGAAGGAGCAGCATCTCCTCACTCGGCCCCGCGTATGCTGCCCCTGCTGGGAATCAGAGCGCTGTCATCTGCTTCTGCCAGGTGAGGGATGGAAGAGGAGCTCCCACTCAGCCCCAGTGAGACCACGGCGGGGGGAGGTCGGAGGGGTGGGTAGTATGGCTTTTTCATTGGTGTTTTTCTAGAGTAGGGCAGCTGCTGCCAAAAAGACTTTCTGTTGTTGGGCCACCCCTTTCCCAGTCCTTTCACCAGGGGGAAAAGCTTTTCTCTGGAGTTCTTTTTGTCTCTGTCTATTGGCAGTTCTGGGTTAGAGGCACCCTGGGCAAGATATGTGGGGAGAAATAAACCAACCCCGTCTGGGTCCTCAAGTTCTGAGGTCCCTGGGCTGTGCTCATCCTCCATTACACCTTTCAGAGCCGTCCTGTCCATATTTGTCATGTTATATCCGAGGACTTTTAGTCGTAAGAGGGAGGATCTGGGAAGAACGGGGATTCTCCATCTTAGTGGAACTGGAAGTTTCTATGTTCTTTTTTCTATATTGGCTGTTTGAGTCTTTTTCCCATTTTATAATTATGTTGTCTATTTTGGGGGTTATTTACTTAAAGATATAATTCACATACCATAAAATTTACAATTTTAAAGTGAATAATTCAGTGGTTTCTAATATATTCACAAGGTTGTGCAACCATCATCACTATTTAATTCCAGACATTTTCATCACTCCAAAAAGAAAACCCATACCCATTAATAGTCACTCCCCATAGCCCCCTCCCTTCAAGCTCTGGCAACCACTGATCTACTTTCTCTATGGATTTCCCTATTCTGGACATTTCATATAAATGGAATCATGCAATAAGTAGTCTTTTGTGTCTGGCTCCTTTCACTTAGCATTATTTTCAAGGTTCATTCATATTATAGGGTGTAGCAGGACTTCATTCCTTTTTATGGCTGAATAATATTCCATCACATGGATAACACCACATTTTGTTTATCCGTTCATCTGTTCATAGACATTTGGGTTGTTTTCACTTTTCGGCTATTATGAATAATACTGTTATGAACATTTGCTTTCATTTCTCCTGGGTATATACCTAGGACTGGAATTGCTGGTTCATATGGGAAATCTATATTTAACTTTTTAAGGAACTGTCAAAATGTTCTCCACAGCAGTGTATTAAGCATGTCTTTTAATTTTAATGCTTTGACATCTTAGGGCCTTGCTGACTCAGGAGAGACTACCTCTCCCAGAGCTGGCTAATTCCTAGAGATAGCAAACAACTCCCCTTTGAGCTGGCCTTTCACATGCAAACCACCCAGCCCAGAGGCTACTTCCAAACCACTTCCTTTATCACGCTGTCACAGGCTCTTACACTCCAGGCTACTCTCTCCCTACCCTAGTCACCCCAGGGCCAGGTACCAGAGAATAGAAAATGCCCCTATACCCCAGAGCTCACTGACATTATTCAAACTACTCAATCTTAAGCCTGCTTTCCCTGTCTTGCCATGCCTTTCCAGCCAAAACCACAAGAAAGGCTCTTGCCCATGTTTTCCCTTCACTCCCTCTGTCTCCTGGCTGACCCTCGTACTCCCTGTGTGGCCCTGCATGATATGGCGTGCCCCCTGCTCTTGGGAGCTGTGAGTACCCACTGTCTTTTCAGTGGCAGCCATCTCCTGATCTCTTGGCCTCACCATACCTGAGTAATAGTAAAACCTACATTTTAAAACAAGCAGCTGCACCATTTTGCATTCCCACCAGCAATGTATAAGGGTTCTAATTTCTCCACATCTTCACCAACACTTGTTATTTTCCTTTCTTAAAAATTATCATTATAGCCATCTTAGTGGGTGTGAAGTGGTATCTCACTTGTGGTTTTGATTTGCATTTCCGCAATGACTAATGATGTTGAACATCTTTTCATGTGCTTCTTGGCCATTTGTATATCTTCTTTGGAGAAATGTCTATAGAATCCATTTTCTCATTTAAAAAGCTGGGTTATTTGTCTTATTGTTGAATGTCTTTTTGTTTTTAAGGTATAGAAATTTTATGTATTTTCTAGGTATGTCATTTATCATTTATATATACATTGCAAGTACATTTTCCCATGCTGTGACTTTCCCTTTTGACTCTCTCAAAGGCAATTTGAGAAGAACAGAATTTACTAATTTTAATGCAGTCCAATTTGTGAAACGTTTTCTTATGGTCAGATTTGTGTTCTATTTAGGAAATCTTTGCTTTGTCTAAAACCATGAAAATTGTCTTCTATGTTATCTTGTAGAAGGTCAACTCTTTCACATTGCAAATTTAGATCTATAATCATTCTGGAATTTATGTCTGTATATGGTGTGAGGTAGGGTCCAAATTAAAGTATTTCCACATGGATATGCAATTCATCCTGCACCATTTGTTGAAAATAACATCATTTACCCACTAAACTGAATTGTCACCATTGCCATAAATTAAATGACCATATATATATATATATATATATATATATATATATATGTGGATCTATTTCTAGACTCTGTTCTATTAACCAACACGTCTATCATTATATCAACACTGCAGCGTCTTAATTACCATAGAGTTCTAGTAAGTTTTGCCATGTGTTACTGTAAGTCTTCCAACTTTGTTTCTTTTCCTCCAGATTAGACCTTTGAATTTCCATATACATTTTAGAATTAGCTTAACAATTCCCACCAAAAAAAAATGGTTCTATAGATCATTTGGGTGAGAGCTGACATGTTTACAATATTGTCTCTAATCCATGAACATGGTATAATCCTCCTTGTATTTAGGTCTTCTTTAATATATTTTACTAACGTTTTATAGTTTTATGTGTAGAAGTCTTCATATCATTTATTCCTAGGTATTTGCTTCTATTTTGACACCATTGTAAGTGGTGTTGTCTTGTAAATTTCATTTTCTAATTTTTATTACATGTATATAGAAATACATTTAATTTTATTTATTGACTTTGTGCTTATGACCTTGCTGAATTCACTTATTAGTTCTAGTGGTTTTTCTGTATGATATTTTAGATTTTCTACATACACAGTTTTTTAATGTACAAAGAATGATAGTTTTATTTCTTCTCCTCCAATTCTTATAAATTTTCTTTCTTTTTCTTGCCTCATTGCACTGGAAAAGACCTCCAATACAATGCCAACTGGAAGTGATAAGGACATCTTTGTCTCATTCCTGATCACAGATGGAAAGTTTTTAACATTTAAACAGTATCACTTTTTTTGTAAATTTTTGTAGATACTGAGCATTATATTAAGTACAGTCCCTTCAATTTCAAGTTTTCTGATAGTGTGACTAAGGTCTGAAACAGAAGGGGTAAGGATAAAAATTGTTAAAGTGAGGGCTAACCTAGAAAGCAAGGGCTGGAGAAGAGATTATGGGTCATGGAGAGTGTTATGGGGGAGAGAGGGGTTATGATATAGTGAGAGGACTTGGGGATAGGGAAGGGTTATGGGAGATGGAGAAATTTTATCAGATGTAGGGAGTTCATGTAAGAAAAAGCATAGATTATGGGGTTACAGGGAAAGACTTATGTGACAGGTGCTTATGGAAGATGAGGAAGAGATTATGCTAGGTCTGGGAGTAGATTATGATGAGATAAGAAGGGAGTTATAGAACAGGGAGGATATTAGGGAAGTCAGAGAAGTGGCCATAGGGTCAAGGTTGGTATTAGAGAGGACAAGGAGGGAGTTATGAGTGGCAGGGCTTTACAAGGGACAGGAAGGAGGTTATGGGAAACAGAGAAGGGTTTCTGGGGGAGACAGAGAAGGTTATGGTGCACAGGGAGAGACACTTCCTGTTTCTTTGTATGTCGGGATTTTTTTTGTTGAAAATTGGAGATTTGACTATTATAACGTGCCAACTCTGGATATCAGATTCTCCCCCTTCCTCAGAGTTTGCCAGTTTGTTCATTTGTTTTTTCTTGTTGAAGGCTGTAGTGGTCCACTGCTTTGAGACTTTTCCAAACTCTTTTTTCAAAGACTATTCCTGTGTGTGATCATTGAAATCTCTATTCCTTTAGCTCATGTTCAGCTTGGATAGAGATTTCCTTAAATTGCCAGGAGCTGAAACAAACAAAACACCCAAAAAAGAGAGCACAGCAGCCTCTCCCAGTCTTTGTAGGTCGGCTCTGTGCTGGGGCATTCCTTCAGCACTTACACAGGCTTGCTCTGAGCCTGGGTATCAGCCCAAGGTAAAGGCTTAAGGTCTTCTCAGGTTTTTAATAAGCATGCACCTCGCCTGGGCATGCATGTGGCTTTCTAAGTTCCCCTGTATATTGGGCTGCTTTGAATACCCTAAGTTCTCAGAGTCTCAGCCCAGCTTCTCCTCTGGGCCTTAGATGGTCTATTTTATGCCTCCACCCATAATCTCTCAACCCAGGCATCCATGGGTTTGTCATTACCTTGTAGCTTTTATGGGCATGCCCACCACTTTTCCTGCCTGCAGTCCAAGTTACGTGAAACAGAGATGACCATCTTGCACAAGTCCTTCAAATATTCTCTCAGACATAGGCAATAATTTGAAAGTATGGTTTGCTCTGTTCCCCCTGCCTTGAGAGGTCGGGGATGGGGTGGGGGAACAGGAACCAGGTTACTGCCAACTCGAGACCAAGACAGTTGCCCCAGGGAGGGGGTGGGGCAAAGGCAAATAAAAATGCCACAAAATTTTCCTACTGTTTTGAAGCTGGATTTTCTTCACTGGGCATTTGCTTGGTTGTTGTAAACCTTTGACTATTTTCCAGAGCTCCTACAAGGTTGGTTCAAACAGATTCTGCTTGTTTTTCCAATGTTTCTTTTGGGGAACGAGAGCTTAGAGCTTCCTAGTCTGCCTTTTTGCTGACTTCCCTCTCCAAAAGGAAGCTGTAACCAGGGAAGAAGCAGGACAAGGAGGGGATTATCAGACTACAGGAAGGTGTTTATGGGGACAGAGAAAAGTTATGGAGAAATAGTGAGGGAATTATAAGGATCTGGTAGGGTTTACAGACAGCCAACAAGTTTATATATGACAGGCAAGGGTTATGGAGGACAGGAGTTCAGTAAGAGTTCAGTGCTGTGGTAGATCCTTCTAATAATGGCCTCCAATAAATCTCACCTCCCTGGGTCTGAGCCCCTCTGTAATATGACATCACTGCTCCTTCCATCAAGATATGGAGTCCATTTTCCATCTCTTTGAATCTGGGTTAGCCTTGTGACTTGTTTGATCAAGAAAATGTGGTGACAATGACATCATGTAAGTCATGTGAGGTACTTACAACAGTGCCCGGCATGTATAGGCTCTATAAATGTTAGCTGTTGCTGCTGTTGCTGCTGTTTCTGTTGCTGTTAATGGAAAACTCTGTGCATTAGGTTCCTCATATGCAAAGAGGCTTGCGGCATCGGCCTTTACTCACTCGGGATCCTGACACAATCACACTGTGAACAACTTTAGACCAACCTACTGGAGGATGAGAAGACACCTAGAAGACAACTGAGGTTAGGCCAATGGCCAGCACCAATTGGCAGACATGTGAGCAAGGCCATCTTGGACTTCCCAGCCTAGCTAACCTTCAAGCTGAATGCAGCTGCCCAGATAAGCCCAGTTGAGACCAACAGAACTGCCCAGCCAACCCAGAAAATCATGACAAATACTTACATTGTTTAAAAACACTAAGTCTGGGAGAATTTGTTATGCAGCAACAGATAATGGAAACACGTGGAGACAGGGAGGGACTTGGGGGACAGGAGTGGTTTACAGAGGTCATAAATAGTTTAGGCATAGTCTCATCAGCCTCTTGGGTCATTTCTTCAGACCCGAGTTTCTGTTCCCTTAATCCCTTGGGTTGAGGAGTTCACCTACTGCCACCCGAGCTGCCCCAGAGACTCTGTCTCCTTGGCCCACTCCCCACATGTATCCAGGTTCTTCTCTTCTTGGGCTTCTAACCCCAGGTCCTGGAGGTTAGGGGCCCCCAGCTCAACATCTCTTCTTTGGCCAATATTCTATCCCCATTATTTGAAGTATCATTTCAGCTGCTAGAGTCAGAGACTGGCTGAAACCGGCTTACTCCAACAAGGGATTTATTGATTCATGTGATTGAATATCACAAAGGTAATGGAATGATGCTGGCATTTAGGTGCAGCCAAAACCAAGGACTCAAAACCTATCAGGGATTTGTATTAATTTCTCTTTATTGTTTCACTCTCAGATGGCTTTCTGCATGTAATGGCACAGTGACCACCAGCCATCCCAAGCAAACCTGTTACCCCAAAAGTTTCAACAAAATCCTAAGATTGGCTCTCATTTGACCAGCTTGGGTCCCATGCCCATCCCTGAACCTGTAAAGAGCCTGGGGAATGGAATGCTCTGATTACAAGCCTGGGTCACATGCCACCACTAGAGTGAGGCAGAGGGGAAGGGGATGGACTGAGCATAAGGAGGAGAGTACCTTGGGCAACTTACTAAACTTCTTTGTCCCTCAGTTTCTTCAGCTCTAAAACAGGGATAACAACTGAACCTACCTTATGGGATTGGTGTCAGGGTTAAATGAGATCGCATACAGCACACTTACAACAGTGCCTGGCACATGATAGACTCTCTAAGTGTTAGCTATTATTATCGTTGTTACTATTATTATTAATGAAAAACACTATGCACCAGTTTCCTCATAAGCATAGGGAAATAGAGAAAACAATAGCAACTATGTCACAGAGTTGTGTGTGGAATTAAGTGATTTTCATCTATATAAGCCCTGAGAATAATGTCTGGCAAAGAGTCTGCTTGCTGCAAGGATCAGCTGTTATTAAAAGTCAGTGAGTCCTTTTCCACAATCCCAAAATCCCAAAGACCTGAAAACAGACTTTTTTTCCCTTGGATAATTCATTTGGTGGCAAAACCTGACCTGAGCTTACATGAGGCTATTTATAATGTTTGTTTTTACTTATGTACTTAGTGTGACTATCCACTCATTTTGTTGAAGAAGTATTGAGTTGAATTATTGAGTGCTGCCAGAGGAATTATATATGTAACAAATTGTGTATGCATTCTCTCAGCTTTCTAAAATACAAATAAAAATCTAAATTATAAGACGCTTCTGGCCCCAAGAATATTGGGGATAAATAGAGATTGGATACACTCTCTGAAACAACAAAAAACCTGGACAAAATATATGAAACAACAACTTTCAAGACACTGTGAAGACAAGAAACAAACTAGGTGAGCCGTCCTGTTGCTTTGAGAGTTTCCAGGCTGCAGTGCCGGGAGGGAGAACCAAGATGGAGCCAGGCATGTTCCTTCAGTTGAAGAGACAAGGATAACAGTCCAGGGGCCATGGGTGGGGAACCAACGTGGGTAGACTTTGCAGGAAAGATGCCAGAGAGGAGAGAATTTCACAGAGACAGAACTCCAGAGATCTTCTCAAGGTCCTCTGTGAATATTTGACAGAGTACTGATCAAGGCATGCATGTGAGGAAAACACCCAAGACTGGAGAAAAAACTACCTGAGAGAGTCAGATGGACCAGGTGCTGCCAATCACACAAAGCCAGGCATAGCGCCTGTTCCCACCAGCCAGACCCGGAAGCATCGTAACTCATGGGACATTATTCATTTTCCTTCCTTTCTCATGGTAGATTTCCTAGTTCTCTTCCTGGCTTGTCTACTTCCTCTCTTCTGCTCTTGGGAGGCATCCCTGATATTGCCCTCCTGCCCTGTCTGCAGATAGGAGTCTTCAGGAAGGAGGACCAGCCAGGGTCCAACCTAATGACTTCCGCCCAATCCCTATCAGGGTTGGGGGAGTCGATGTCCTCTTAGGGGGTGGAGCCTGGTTCCATGCTCTGAGTCGGCAAGGAGCAGAGAACCGCGGGACCACGCCCTCTTACGTGGGCAGCCAATCAGGACTTGAGGTTCTGGTATCTCCATTGTGAAGAACTGGTCTTTGACAGTTTGGGTCTTGGGATTCTGGTTCGAACGACAGAAGGCATAGTGAGTTTGGCTGTTTCCAAGATACTCGGGTCTGTCGTTGGGTGGAAAGATCATGCCCCCAAAACCTGCTGCAGATGCCCCACCTGCCGCAGACGCCCCACCTGCCACAGACGCCCCACAAGCCCCAGGCGCCCCACCTGCCGCAGACGCCCCACAAGCCCCAGGCGCGCCACCTGCCCCAGGCGCCCCACCTGCTCCAGGCGCGCCACCCGCGCAGCCAGAGGAGCAAGAGCCTAAACAGACAGAAGAAGAACTGGCGTTTTATGCCCCGAGTTACGTATGTATGACCGTCCTGGCTGTAATTCTTTTCCCTCCCCTCGGATTACCAGCTATCTTCTTCTCTTACAAGGTAAAAGAATGCCTAAGCCATGGCCCATCCTGTCCTCTACCTGCCCCTTGCATCTGCTCCTGTCCTGGGACTGGGTGGGGGTTTTCTTTCCCTCAGTGACAGCTGGTCTCCAGCCATTCCCCAAGGATGTCACATGGCTGGACTCAGAAATCTAAAATTCCCATCCCTACAGACCACGCAGGCCAACAAGAACAGCGAGTGGGAAGAGGCTTACGTCAACTCAGGCAGAACTGGTTGGCTGGATGTATTCGCCATACTCATTGGTTTAGGCATCATTTATTACTACACCCTAATGGTATGAAGGCCAGGCCCAGTAGTCTACAGGTCCACCCCTCAACAGGACCCACTCACCAAGACCAAATCAGCCAAATCAGCCACCATGCAAGAATCCAAGAGCTGAGACATCTGCTATCCAGGAAACCCACCAGCCAAGGAACTCAACATCCAACAACCGAATAGCCCAGGAACACCATCCTACTCCATCCTTTCAGCCTCCATGAAGAGCTGTCTTCATCCACCTTGGAGGTCCTCACTTTCACACCATAGATGCCCTTAACTCCTTGATACTGGGCTGCTTTTTCAGAAAAATATTTATTTAAACCAATAAAATTGAAGGGAATGTCCTGGCTTTTCATAAGTGTTCATGTGTGTTTCTGAGTCAGTGTCTGTGTTTCGCTGGGGCTACGTGTTTCCCAAACCATACGAAAATCAGAATGTCCTAATGGTGAAGCCCAGGGACATGGAAATCAGGCAGATGTGGGTTTTCCTCTCACCCCTGACACTTAAAAACTGTACATCCTTGAACAAGATAATTTTCTTGAGCCTAGTTCCTTTGTCTGTAAAATGAGCATAATGGTCGCCAATGTGGGGTCATACTTAGAAATTTGAATCGATATTCTCTAGGTGTTTCCTCATTCAAGCTAGAATTCTACGCTTGTAATGTCTGAGAGCAGGGATAGGAAACAGAAATCTCTTCCAGCTTTTGAGATCCAAAAGTTAAATTCTCAAGGGAAGAATGGAAAAATCTCAAGAAATGAACAATAGATTTGGCAGAAGAGCTGATGAAGACCACCTCTCCCCCAATCCTGAAAGGTAAATGCTCCCCTATTCATGGAATAGGGGAAGTGCAGAGAGGTTAGATGTCTGTATATCTGTAAGGAGGTCCCTATAGCCTACATCTCAGGATGGAGCGGGGTGTCAAAGACCCCAGAGATTACTTGTATTCCCTCTCCACAGAGAAATCCTAGAGAGGCTCCAAGATCTCAACAAAAATATGCTGCATGGTGTGGAGGTCTAGAAAGAAATGGCCTCAGACAGCCAAGTAGGGTATCCCACGTCCCAGCGTGATGAAGAGAAGGTGGGGGCTATAGGAATGCCAAGTGTCAGGGTCAGAGCAACTATCAGAGGGGAGCCGGGGGTAACACCAGAGCCACCCAGGATGAATGAAAACAGAGATCTAGGCTGACACCATGGACGACAAACACCCAGGGGTTCCTTCTGGTGCCCTAGCTTCATGGACAACTCCAAATTCAGACTCAGAAACTCTAGACTTAGCAGAATTAAGTTTCCACAACTGAGGAGATTATCAGTAGGAATTAAACTGAGTAGGTGTGGAAAAGACTGCTAACACTTTACCAAAGCTCATCTCCTTTTCTTCCTGGGAGCACTACTCAACCACATTTCCTAGGTTCCCCTGTGTGGCCATGAGACTGTCTTTGGCTCTGTGGAACGTGATCAGAAGTGATGAGTGCCGCAAACAACCCTGGACCTTAAGCACCTCCCACGAGCAGTCCACTATACCCTTCCTCCCCTAGCTCACTGGGCAAGTGATACCCATGGTGATTGGAGGGCCACATGGTATAGAGATGAAAGAGTTCCCATCAGCTGTGGTCCCTGAGTCATTCTAGGAACAGTCACCCTTTCCCCAACTGCCTCCCATGGTTGAGCAGAAACTAAACTATTGTGTTGTGCCATGACATGTCTAGCCTATCTATTTCCACAACTCAATCCACCCTAACCAGTGAAGATGGAGGAAAACAGAGTTGCATTTGTTAGACATCTGGGGTTACAGCTTTAAATTCATACCCAACAGAAAGACTCACCTTGTTGGGAGGTTTATAGGACGAAGGCCCTAGTCCATGATTAACCTTAATCTTAGCTGTTGTCTTACTGTGTCTGTCTCCTCCATGGTCCCAGGTATCTTCACAGAGTACATGTGTTTGTGGGACAACGTTTCATATTATGGGTGTGTCTGGAGAGAAGATTATGCCTTGTTGTTTGCTGTGTTAGCAGGTCTAGAGGGTCAGCCATCCCTGTCCCTCCTCAGGCCAAACCAAGCTGGGCTTGTCCCATTCAGCTGCAAAGCCATGTGGAGTCAGGATGGTCCACATCAGCACAAAGATTCAAAAAAGTCACATCGTGCTACAAGACTTGCAAAGCCCACCAGTCTTCTCTACCTCCGCTCCCAGACTCCCCCCACCCTGTATCACACTCTCAGGCATTCATCTGGCATTTACCATTATGTTAATATAAAATAAAACAAAAAAACTATATTCTTGTGTTTTGAAACATCATCAGTTGAATTACTATAATGAAACACAGATTTAACACTCTTCTCTCTCCCCACTACCTCCCACAGAATGAGATGGCAATTTTTCACTCAATGTCCAGGATCTACAATTCATTATGCCTGGGTAAGCATGCTCCATTACTGCGCCCAGGAATTTATGATGATTACATACTCTTTCTGAACTGATTTTTGAACTCAACAGCCAAGCAACCCTTCTTCCTGCACTCCTTCAAATTTTTTTCCTCCCTTTTCTTTTTACTCTCCCTTCTTCTCCTCCTCCTGCTCCTCCATTCTTCACCCCTCCTCTCCCTCCTCCTCCTGCTCCTCCTCATCTTCCTCTTCCTTCTTCCTCTTTTGTTTGTTTTATTTTCTCAGTTATCTATGTGTCCCTTCATTAATTGTTCTCCAAAAGAACTCTGTAACTGCTCTCCACAGAATTTCCCCACGGTCAAATAGGCCAGGTAATTTTTTAATTCTCTTTTTCCCTTGGATTTTAAATCTGTTTATTTATTTACTTGGGTTTCTTTATTTGCACCACTTTCACACAAATACATTCTCATAAAGAATCAAGTAATACAAAGAGTATGTGGGAGAAGAGGAGCTCACTTTACAGTTGGTCCTAGTACCATTTTCCCCTCTCAAAGGTAATTGCTGTCAATATTTTGTGGTAAGTCTTTCTAGTTACCTTTATGTGCATTTCCCTGTGCATATACATCCACACACATTTATATCACACTTTTCTGCTTACCACTAGGTCTTGAAGATATTTTCCTGTTAGTGCTGAAGATCTTCAACACCAAATGCCCTGTATCCCACTTGTGAATTATCTGCCTGTGTTCTCTTCTGGTCCATAGGGTAAATTCCTAGGTTCTCATTCCTGCCTTTTCTCCCTCAATGATAGCTCATGGAATTCCAGCACTTGGCATGAACCTGTGAGCCTGTCTTTCTCCTGGTGAAAGAGATCTGAGTATCATAACAGAGAGAATCTCAACAGAACAAGCGGCTGCAGGAGAGCAGATTCTGTTCCACACTATGAATTGGTCTTGCAAATTGTATTTCTAACTCCAGCAAACTTAACAAACTTTAAGACACTCAGACTTTGACGTTATTGCCATGTCCTGTGATTGTCATTCTTAACCTCTTACAGTCTTCAATTCTGATGAATCATCTTACTCGTGTTACTGTCGTAACAATACTTGAACTGACATTCTTTTCTGGAAGAAAGACTTGCTTTTGAATTTTCTTTGTTAAATCAGAAGCATATTATTAGCATTTTTCTCTTTTCCCACAGGTATGTGGATTAAAAAGAGAGAAAACAATACTCCCCCCACCCAAGAAATACTCCCCAAGAACCCATAATAGAGCAAGATTTCTTATTCAAATGAAGAGTTTGAGAATCTGAGTCTCATTTAAATCAAGAGTACACTGGGTCTCTTATTTAAAAATATTTTTATTGAAGTGCATAAAAATGCACAAATCATATGTGTATGTCAATGAATTTTCACCAATAGCACACTCATGTAAACTGTATCTGAAATAAGGCAAGGCCAGAAGACTCCTGTGCCCTCTCCCAGTCACTTTCCCACAAAAGATAACCTCTATCCTTACTTTCTCTCCCTCTTTTTAATAATCGCCTGGTGGGCTGTGTCAGGGGTTGCAAAATTTACTATCAAGATCCTCCTGTAGATGGATATTTAGGTTATTCCTAACTTTTGGCTGCTCCAAGCCATCCTGCAAAAGGCATCCATGAGCATGCTTCCCCGTGCACGTGAGTAAGTATTATGCTAGAATGGAGCCAAGAAGTAGGATTTCAGTGTTGAAGCATTAATGGCTCTGTAACTTTGATGGCTAATACCATGATAACTTCTGTAAAGGTTTCACCGAGTCCCACTCCAACCCCAGTATTTGAAAGCATCATTCTGTCTTCTTGTCGGCACATGATATCATCAACCCTTTGAATTTTTGCCAATTTGATGGGTGAGAAATGAGAGCTCCTTGTTGCATTAATTTGCATTTCTCTGATCAGTAGCAAGTTTGAGCATTGCTGTGGACTGAATTGTGTTCCCCAAAATTTCTGTGTTGAAACCCTAACCCACAGTGTGACTGTATTTGGAGATAGGGCTGTTAGGAGGTAATTAGAGTTGGATGAGGTCATGAGGGTAGGGTCCTCATATTGGGATTAGTGCCCTTATTAGAAGAGACACTTGAGGGCTTGCTCCTTTTCTCTTTAGCATGTGAGGACATAGTAAGAAGATGGCATCTGCAAGCCAAGAAGAGAGCCCTCACAAGAACCCAACTAAGCTGGCACTCTGATCTCAGGCTTCCAGACTCCAGACTGTGAGAAAATTAATTTCTGTTGTTTAAGCCCCCAGTCTATGGCATTTTGTTACAGCAGCCTGAGCTGACTAAGATAGGCATCTTTTTCAAATCTTTACTAGTCTTTTTTTTTCTTTTCTACAGGGTTTGTGAAATCCTTTGCCCATTTATCCATGGTTGTTTGTCTTTTTATAATGGATTTATAAGGGTTCTTTTTATGTCATGGAGATTAATCCTTTTTCTGTTAAATGTGTTGCAAATGTTTTCCAATGTATTTTAACATTGTTTATGCCATATTTTCATAGAGATATTTTTAACTCTTACAAAGTCAAATTTATCAAGATTCACCTTTGTGCATTCTAAGTTTTATGTTTTATTTTGGAAAACTTAAAATCACTTTCCCATATTTCTTTTCAATGTTTTATAAGTGACCTTATGATTAGTTGTTTTAATCCATCAAGACTATATCTATCTTTTTTAAACTGACTTCATAATAGTTTACATCATTGTGAAATTTCAGTTGTACATTATTCCTTGTCCATCACCACATAAGTGCCCCCCTTCACCCCCTGTACCCACCCCCCAGCTCCCTTCCCCTGGTAACCACTGAACTGTTCTCTTTGTCCCTGTGTTTGTTTATCTTCTACATATGAGTGAAATCATATGGTGTCTGTCTTTCTCAGTCTGGCTTACTTCGCTTGACATAATACCCTCCAGGTCCATCCACGTTCTTGCAAATGGGATGATTTTGTCTTTTTTCATGGCTGAGTAGTATTCCATTGTATATATACACCACATGTTCTTTATCCAATCATCAGTCAATGGGCACTTGGATTGTTTCCATGTCTTGGCCATTGTGAATAGTGCTGCAGTGAACATAGGGGTGCATATGTTACTTTGGATTGTTGATTTCAAGTTGTTTGGGTAGATACCCAGTAGCGAGATAGCTGGGTCATATGGTAGTTCTATTTTTAGTTTTTTGAGGAATCTCCATACTGTTTTCCATAGTGGTTGCACCGGTTTGCGTTCCCACCAGCAGTGTATGAGGGTTCCCTTTTTTCCACATCTTCTCCAACATTTGTTATTTTTTGTCTTGGTTATCATACCCATTTTAACAGGTGTAAAGTGGTATCTTAGTGTGGTTTTGATTTGTATTTCCCTGATGATTAGTGATGCTGAACATCTTTTCATGTGTTTATTGGCCATCTGTATATCTTCTTTGGAAAAATGTCTGCTCATATCCTCTGCCCATTTTTTGATTGGGCTGTTTGATTTTGTTGTTCAGTTGTGTGAGTTCTTTATATATTATGGAGATTAACCCCTTGTCGGATACACGATTTGCAAATACAGCTAGTACGCTCTTTGACATCGCAGTTAAAAGGATCTTTTCAAATACCATGTCTTCTCAGACAAGGAAAACAAAAGAAAAAATTAACAAGTGGAACTTCATCAGACTAAAGAGCTTCTGCAAGGCAAAGGAAACTAGGATCAAAACAAAAAGACAACCCACCAACTTGGAGAAAATATTTTCAAATCCATTTATTGATTTTTATATTGTAGGCAATGATAGCCTAATTGGATTTCCAATTGAAAAAACAATATTTGTCCATCCTCTCTTATTAACATTAAATGTTACCTTGACCACATACAAAATTTCCATATAAATGTGTGAGTATTCCTAGACTTTATTTCTGATCCAGAATCAATTTTGAATTACTATAGTTTTATAGCTTTATTTGCTATCTGGCTGGTCAAGTCTTACGTTATTGTCATCTTTCAAAAATTGCTTGGGAATTTTCATGCCTTTTCTTTTCTAGATGAGCTCTAGAATCCGCTTGCCAAGTTCCATTTTTAAAATCGCACCTAAATTTGATTATATTAAAATTAATTTAGTTATTAGTTAGGGAAATTTAAGACCTTTAGGGTAACCCTTCCTGTTCATAAACATGGTATATCATACAGGACTTATACATCTTTGGGTTTATCTTATTTATTATAAATGGACTTTTATTTCTATTACATAATCCAAGATATTATTATTGGGGTAGAAGAAAGGTATTGAGTTTTCTAATGTTGATATTTTGGCTATCTTACTGAACTTTTTTTGGTGTAATAATCCATCATTTTACATACTTGGATTATCTATGTGAAATTTGAATTGTTTCTTAATAATTTAATAGGACATTTTATATTTTCCTTTCAGTTTCTTGGCTAACTCTCCTGGTACAATATGATTTAGTAAGAATAACAGCAGGCATCCTAATCTTGTTTCTATCTTTATATGAAATGGTTCTAATGTTTTACCATTTAGTCACACAGTTGATGTAGATTTCTTATGAAAATTCCATGTATTTTAGTATATTTTCTTTCATTCCAAGCTTGCCAAGATTTTTTAATTAAAAATTTGTGTTGAATTATATCAAATACTTTTCAGCATCGATTAAGATTTTAATTCAGCACATTGACAAGATTATTCACAATCAACCATCCTTGTACTTCTAGGAAAATTTTACCAAGTCACAATCTATTATTTTTTTTAATACGTGATGATATTGTTTGCTTTTATCTTATTTTGCTCCTATACTCATAAGCCAACCTGGCCTTTGGTTCTTATTGTGGGGTCTATCTCATCAACTGTGCACTGGGGCAGTGCTGGCAAAGGCAAATGAGTTGAAGAGCATTCTAGATTTTTGTGTGCTCTGGAACCATTTCTATGACATGGGAATTCATTGCTTCTTGAAAGTTGGGGTGAACATCCCTGCAAAATTTCCTGGGCCTGAGGCCTTTTTCAGGTAGTAGATTTTGTACTTTTTCTTTTTCATAATGATGGTAATAGCAGGAACTTCTGGAGTCAAGTGTTAACCGCTGTTCTTAGTACCTTCTGAGTATTGATCCTTTCAGTTTCCACACCAAGCCCGTAGTCTGCATTTTTACAGACTCAGGAATGAAGCCTGGGAAGACAGAAAAATGTGGTGCAGGTCACACAGTGAGTGAGCTGAGGGGCCTCAATTGCATGGGGGTGGGGGGCGCGAAACTCTACCTCTACCCTCTTATGGTCTCCGTCTAGGCCTGAGAATTAAACTGATATAAAACAGATTAACAAGAGAAACGCATACAGATTTTTACATGTCCATGAGAGACTCCATAGGAAAAATGAAGACCCAAGGAAGGGATGAGGCCTAAGTGGCTAGGCTCTGGCTTGAACAAAAAGTAGTAATTGTGAAAAAGTAACTAAAATTGTGGGAAAATATACGTAACATGAAGTTTACCATTTTAACCACTTTTTAGGTGTGCAATTCAGTGACATTAAGTACATTCACAATATTGTGTAAACAGCACCACTATTTCAAAAACTTTCTCATCACCCAAAACAGAAACTTTGTAACCATTAAGCAATAACTGCCCATCCCCCTTGCCCATGGCCCCTAGCAACCTCTATTCTATTTTCTGTTTCAATGAATGCGCCCATTCTAGATACCCCGTGTAAGTCGAATAATACAATACTTTTCCTTTTGTGTCCGGCTTATTTCACTTAGCGTGTTTTCAAGGTTCATATATGTCATAGCAGATATTATAACTTCATTCCTTCTTATGGCTAAATAATATTCCATTGTATGTATATAGCACATTTTGTTCATTTATCTATCAAAGGACATTTGGATTGCTTTCACCTTTTGGCTATTATAAATAATGCTGCTATAAACATTGGCATATGAACATCTGTACGAGTCCTTGTTTTCAACCTTTCTGGGTATAAACCTATTAGTGGAATTTGTGTGTCATATGGTATTTCTATGTTTAGCTTTTTCAGAAACTGCCAAACTTTTTAGCAGTGGCTGCACCATTTTACGTTCCTACCAGGAATGCACAGATGTTCCACTTTCTCCACATCTTCAACAACTCTTGTTGTTTTCTCTTTTTTTACCCCCTATAATAGCCATACTAATGGGTATAAAGTGGTATCTCATTGTGGTTTGAGTTTGCATTTTCCTAATGACTGATGATGTTGATCACCTTTTCATGTACTTATTGGCCATTTGTATATCTTCTTTGGAGAAAGGTCTATTCAAGTCCTTTGCTCATTTTTTAATTGGGGTTTTAGTTGTTGCTGTTACTTATAGGAGTTCTTTATGTATTCTGGATATTAATCCCTTATCAGATATATGACTTACAAATATTTTCTCTCATTCTATGGGTTGTCTTTTCACTTTCTTGACTGCCCTTTGATGCACAATACTTTTTAATTTTGATGAAGTCCAATTTATCTATTTTTTTCTCTTGTTGCCTGTGATTCTGGTATCATATCCAAGAAAATATTGCTAAATCCAGTTCCATGAAGATTTTCCCCTATTTTTATTCTAAGAACTTTATAGTTTTAATTCTTATGTTTAGGTCTTTGAGCATTTTGAGTTAATTCTTACATGGAGTGTAAGGTAAGGGTCCAATTTCATTCTTTTCCATGTGGATATCCACTTTTCCCAGCACCGCATGTTGAAAAGATTGCCCTTTCCCAAGGAATGATCTTAGCACTCTTCTCGAAATCAATTGACCATATATGCAATAGTTTATTTCTGAGATCTCTACTTTATTCCACTGGCCCATATGTCTGTCTTTATGCCAGAACCACACTGTTTTGATAACTGTAGGTTTATAGTGATTTTTGAAATCAGGAAGTGCTAGTCTTCCAACTGTCTTCTTCCTTTTCAAGATTGTTTTGGTTATTCAGGGTCCCTTGAGATTCCACATGAATTTAAGTAAGGGTTTTCTACTTCTGAAAAAAAAATGCCCATTGGGATTTTGATAGGGATTGCATTGGAACTGTAGATAACTTTGTATATTATTGTCATCTTAACAGTATTAAGTCTTGCAATCCATGACACAGGATGCCTTTCCGTTTGTATTTGTTTTCTTCCATTTCTTTCAACAATGTTTTATAGTTTTAAGTGTACAAATTTTCACCTCCTTGGCTAAATTTATTCCTAAGAGTTTATTCTTTTTAATGCTACTTTTAGTGGAATTTTCTTAATTTCCTTTTCAGATCATTCATTGGTAGTGTATAGAAATACAACCGAATTTTGAGTGTTGATTTTGTATCCTGAAACTTTGCTGAATTCATTTATTAGCTCAACAGTTTTTGCGTGGATTCTTTAAGGTTTTCTATATATAAGATCAAATCATCTGTGAACAGACATAATTTCACTTCTTCCTTTCCAGTTGGGTGCCTTTTATTTCTTTTTCTTGCCTAATTGCTGTGGCTAGAACTTTCAGTATTATGTTGAATAGAAGTGGTAATAGTGAGCATTCTTGTCAAATTTCTGATCTTAATGGATAAGCTTTCAAGACTTAATGGATAAGTTTTTCAACATTGAATTTGATGTTAGCTGTGGACTTTTCACATGTGATCTTTATCATGTTGAGAAAGTTCCCTTCAATTTTTACTTTATTGGGTGTTTTTATCATGAAAAGGTATTGGGTTTTGTAAATGCCTTTTTCTGCATCGATTAAGAAAATCATGTAAGTTTTTTTCCTTCATTCTATTAATGGAATTTATTACCTTGGTTGATTTTCACATTTTAAACCACCCTTGCATTCCTGGGATTAAACATTTTGGTCATGGTTTACTAGTATTTTGTTGAGGATTTTTGCATCAATATTCATGAGAGATAGGCCTATAGTTTTCTTTTTTTTGTACAGACATACCTTGTTTTATGGCACTTAGCTTTAATGCATTTCAGAGATGTTGGTGTTTTTTTTTTACAAGACCCTCCACCAGCAAAAAGATTACAACTCGCTGAAGGCTCAGATGATGGTTGGCATTTTTTAGCAATAAAGTATTCTTTAATTAAGGTATGTACAATTTTTAGGCATAAGGCTACCGAATACATAATAGATTACAGTATAGTGTAAACATAACTTTTATATGCACTGGAAAACCAAAAAATTCATGTGACTCACTTTATTACAATATTCACTTTATTGCCATGATCTGGAGCCAAATCCTCAATATCTCTAAGGTATGCCAGTAGTATTTTGTCTAGTTTTGATATCAGGGTAATACTGGCCTCACAGAATGAGTTAGGAAGTTTTCTCTCCTCTTCAATTTCTTTTGGAACAGTTTAAGTAGGATTGGTCTTAATTCTTCTTTAAATATTTTGTAGATTCTACAAGATGGTAGAAGTCATCTGGTCCTTGGCTTTTCTTTGTTAAGAGGTTTTGATTACTGCTTCAACCACCTTACTTGTTATACCTCTTTTCCAATTTCCCATTTCTTCAATTCAGTTTTGGTATTCTGTGTGTTTCTAGGAACCTGTCCATATCATCTAGGTTATCCAGTTCATTGGCATACTCTTAGTCATAGTGTTCTGTTATAACCCTTTTTGCTTCTGTAAAATCAGTGGTAATATCCAGACTTTCATTTCTGATTTAAGGAATTTGAATATTCTCCCTTTTCTTAGCCAAGATAGTTAAAGGTTTGCCACTTTTGTTGATCTTTTTGAAGAACCAAGTTTTGGTTGTGTTGATTCCTTATTTTTCCATTCTCTATTTTATCTCCTCTCTAATCTTTCTTGTGTCCTTCCTTCTATGGGCTTTGGGTTTCATTTTCTCTTTTTCTAATTCCTTCAAGCATACAATAGGTTATTGATTTTAGATATTTCTTCTTTTTTAGCATATGTGGTACAGGTATAAATTTCCTTGCTAGTACTGCTTTTGCTACATCCCATAAGTTTTGTAATGCTGCGTTTCCATTATGATTCATCTCAAGGTATTTTCTAATTTCCCTTATGATTTCTTCTATAATACATAGGTTGTCTCTTAAGAGTGTAGTGTTTGACTTCTACATATTTGTGAATTTTCTAGTTTTCCTTCTCTTAGTGATTTGTAGCTTCATTTCCTTGTGATCAGAAAGATACTTTGTATGATTTCATTCTTTTTTAAATGTATTAAGACTTGTTTTGTGTCCTAACATATGGTCTATACTATAGAACGTTCCACATGCATTTGAGAAGAATTGTATTGAAGAATTGTATTGTGAAATGTTCAATACATCTGTTAGGTTTAATTGGTTTGGTGTTGTTTGAATCCTCTATTTCTTTATTGATCTTATTCTATCCATTATTGAAAGTGAAGTGTTTAAATCTCCAACTATTGTTGTAGAACTGTCTATTTCTCCCTTCAGCTCTGTCAATTTTTGCTTCATATATGTTGGGGCTCTGTTGTTATGTGTGTATATATTTACAATTTTTATATCTTTTTGGTAAATTGAATCTTTTATCAATATATAATGTCCCTCTTTGTCTCTTGCAACTTTTTTTACTTCAAGTCTATTTTGTCTGACAATAATAGAGTCACCCCAACTCTCTGTTGGTTGTAATTTGCACCAGAGATCTTTTCAATCCTCCTAGTGTCAACTTCTTTGAGTCTTTGTGTCTAAAGTGAATCTCTCCTAGACAGAATATAGATGGATCATGTTTTTCTTTAATCCAATTTGACAATATTTGTCTTTTAATAAGAGAGTTTAATTCATTTATGTTTAAAGTAATTACTCATAAGGAAGGATTTACTTCTGCCATTTAACTATTTGTTTTCTCTGTGTGTTATACATATATATTTTTTTGTTCCTCATTTCCTCCATTACTGCCTCTTTTTGTATTTAGTTGATTCTTGTAGTATACCATTTTGGTTCTCTTATTTCCTCCTCTGTATACTTTTTAGTTTTTTCTTAGTGGTTGCCTTGGAAATGGCAATCAACATCTTGATGTTATATCAACCCAGTTTTAATAATAACTTACTTTCAGTAGTACACAAACACTCTGCCCTTCTACATCTCTTCCCCCTTTATAATGTTATCATTCAGATTACCTTTGTACACATCGTGTGCTTTTTAACATAGATTTATAACAATTGTTTCATGCTTTGCCTGTTAAATCTTATAGTGTATTGATTATATTTTTTTACTTTCTATATTCTTGAAGTTCTGGCATCAGGGCCCTTAGCTAATTCAGAGAGATAGTAAACAACTTGCCTGTGCACACTCTTTTGATATGCAAACCAACCAATCCCAGTCCATACGCCTACCCACTTCCTTTACTGGGCTCCCCACAGTCACCAGCTCAGGACACTGTCCCCCTTCCCTAATCACCCCAGGGCCAGGTACTGGATAACTATGGACTACCCCTATAGCCCATAGCCCACCGAAATTATTCAAATTATCCAATCCCAAACCTGCTTAGCTTGTTTATCTTGCTTTTTCCCTTCCTTCCTGCAAAAAACACAATAAAGGTCCCCCCCACACACACACATAGGCCCTCTCTCTCTTTCTGACTGTTTATCTCTGCTTGGTGCTTCCCTGTGTGGGCTTGTGTGGCCACTGAACTCTTCATTTGAGTCATTATACTTTGAAACTCCAGAATTTCTGTTTGGCTCCTTTTTATAATTTCTCTCTCTTTATTGATATTCTTACTATGTTCATACATTGTTTTCCTGATTTTCTTTAGTTCTCTGTCCGTGGTTTCCTCTAGCTCATTGTGCATATTGGAGACAAGTTGATTTAATGCCTTTGGCTAACAGTTCCAATGGCTGGACTTCCTCAGGATTGATTTCTGTTGCATTCTCTTTTTTTTCCCCTGTAAATGAACCATACTTTCCTGTTTCTTTATATACTTTGTAATTTTTGTTGAGAACTGGACATTTTGAGTATTATTTGGTGACTCTGGAAGTCTGAATCTCCTACTCCTCGAGTATTGATTATTTCTACTTGTTGAGGTCTAGAGCTATCCTTTTGTGACTTTTCAAAAACTATTTGCAAAGTGTGTATTCCTTATTGTGTGTGATCACTGAGGTTTCTGGTCTGTTATCTCTGTGTTCAGCTGATGATCTAACAAAGAAAATCTTAAACAACTGCCTCCAAAAAGAGGAGGCTAAAAGTGCACTGGCTCTTTAAATCTTCAGAGAGATGCCACTGGGAAAGCTGCTGAGAAGGTCAAAACCAAGGTAAGAGCCTGCACTAACTCACAGGATACTGCCAGACCCACCAAAGTGCACAACCTCACATTTCTTCAGTACAAGCTCTCCACGGCCCACCCTGGCACCAGCCAGCTGCTTCAGAAACACAGGCTGCTCTCTTACCCAATAATCTCAGTCTCTCTCTTAGCCAGCACTCCCCTGGTTGTTGTAAGCATTGGATCTGATTTCAGAGCTCTGAATTAGTTTATTCCAATCTCTCTTTCCAACTGAATGCTTGCTTTGTTGAGAGACTGACCCCTACACCTTCCTACTGCACCATTTTGTGTAACATCCTACCCAATTGATTTTTTTCAGTGGAAGAGAACTGGCCCTTTCAATAAATGGTGCTGGAGCAACTGGACGTCCATCAGTGAAAAGTGAACCTCAATCTGAACTGCACACTGTATGCAAAAATTAACTCAAAATCAACCATGGACATAAATGTAAAACATAAAACTATAAACTTCTAGAAAAGAACATAGCATAAAATCTTAGGGACTTAGGACACCAAAAGCACAAGCATAAAAGGAAAATTGATAAATCACACTTCATCAAATTAAAAATTTTGCTGTACAAAATACCTTGTTAAAAGAATAAAGAGACAAATTGTAGAATGGGAGAAAATATCTGCAAACATATATATCTGACAATGTCATATTGAAAATATATCAAGTGCACCAAAACCCAACATATAATTATAAATTATATATTATATAATTATAAAACGGTCAAAAACATGCACAAACAACTACCACGGAAGACATACAGATAGAAATAAACATATTAAAAAATGTTAAAAGTCATTATCCATCAACGTAATACAAATTAAAGCCACAATGAGATATCACTACAAATCTATCAGAGTGACTAACATTTTTGTAAAATATTGGTAACGTCAAATACTAGCAAGGATGCAGAGAAACTTGGTCTCTCAGACATTGCTGGTGACAATGTAAGTTGGTACATCCAGTCTGGAAAACAATTTGGCAGTTACTTATAAAACTAAATATGGAATCCAACAATTACACTAGCAGATAATTATCCCATAGAAATGAAACTTATGTTCACACAAAAACTCGTGCATGAACGTTTATAGAAGTTTTCTTTGTAACAGGCAAAATCTGGAAACAACCCAATGTCCATCAATAGGTGAATTAATAAACAAACTGTGGGATTTCTATACAAATGAATAAGCATTAAGCAGCAATAAAAAGAAACTGTTGATACACACAACATAGATGAATCTCACAATAATTGTGCTGAGTGAAAGAAACCAGAGAAAATCGAGTATATACTATATTATTCCATTTATGTAAAATCCTAGAAAACGTAAATTAGTCTATAATTACAAAAAGCAGATCAGTGGGGTGGTAGGGGTGGTAGGAGAGGCAGAAAATGGTAAGAGAAAGGGATTTCAAAGAGGCATGAGGAAACTTTTGGGAGTCATGGATGTGTTCCTTGATTGTGGTCATGGTTTCACAAGTGTATACATAGGTCAAAACTTATGAAATTTTACATTTAAATATGTGTAGTCTTATTGGAACACAGCCACATTCATTCATTTATGGATTGACTTGCTGTCTACGGCTCTCTTCACACCACGACAGCAGAGTTGAGTAGTTGCATGAGAGAGTGGTGCTCTCATCACTTTGCACTGCTGGTTGGCATACTACAAATTGCAATGATGCAGTTATAACTCAACAGTGTTTCAAGTGCCATGCATATCAACATATCACAACTTGTTTTGTTTTTGTTTTTGCTAGCACTGCATACCTATCACGTCAGAATAAGAAAAGAAGAGAAAAATGGGCTTCAAGCATTGTGCTTTTAAGCGTGGGTTATTGTGTTATTGAAATAAATGGCAAAACATTGTGTTTATTATGCAATGACACCATAACTGTGCTAAAAGAATACCGAATACATTGAAATTACCAGACTAAGTACTCAATGTAATATTCCCAACCCACTTGAAAAAAATGCTCAGAAAAATAAGAAAATGTAAAATGGAATAGCTCATCACAGTGGAATTTCTTCACAAAAATAAAAACTGAAAATGAGGCTGAAACCAAAGTAAGTTTCTGAATGGCTCATTTGTTAGCTGAGCAAAGAAAGCATTTACCAGCAGTGAGTTAATTAAATTGTGTTTGACTGAAGTAAAAATAAAAGGAAATAAACTTATTTAAGACTATTAGTCCCTCTGAGAAGAGTTTCTAGAAGAGGAGAGCACATTGGAAGCAACATCATAGTCAATTACTAAAACAAATCATATCTACTGTAGTCAAATTCATACAAACGAAAAGTGGAAAAGTAGTTGACACAAATCAATAAATGTGATAGTCCACCTTACTAGAATGAAAAATAAAAATTATATTATTGTCTCAATACATGCTGAAAAAAACATTTGACAATATACAACAGGCTTTCATGATAAAAACTCTCAAAAAATTGGGTATAGAAGGAGCACACTTGGGGCCGGCCCAGTGGCACAGCAGTTAAGTTTGCACGTTCCAGTTTTCGGTGGCCTGGGGTTTGCCAGTTCGGATCCTGGGTGCAGACATGGCACCACTTGGCAAAAGCTATGCTGTGGTAGGTGTCCCACACATAAAATAGAGGAAGATGGGCATGGATGTTAGCTCAGGGCCAGGCTTCCTCAGCAAAAAGAGGAGGATTGGCAGTAGTTAGCTCAGGGCTAATCTTCCTCAAAAAAAGAAGAAGAAAAAAGGAACATACTCAATACAGAAAAAGGCCTTATACAACAAGCTCACAGTAAACGTCATACTCAATGGTGAAAGGTTGAAAGTTCTCTCTCTAAGATCAGAAATAAGACAAGGATGCCCACGTTCACCACTCTCATTCAACATGATACTAAAAGTCCTAGCTAGAGACATCAGGCAACAAAAAGAAATAAAAGACATCAAAAATGGAAAGAAGGAAGTAAAATTGTCTTATTTGCAGATGATGTGCTCTTATTTGTTGAAAATCCTAAAGACTCAACCAAAAACTTCTTAGAACTAATCAACAAATTCACTAAAGTTGCAGGATACAAAATCAACATACAGAAATCAGTTGCATTTCTATAAGCTAACAATGAAATATCTGAAAAATAAATAAAGAAAATATTCCTATTCACAATAGCATCAAAAACAATAAAATACTTAAGAATAAACTTAACCAAGAAGCAGAAAGATCTGTATGCTGAAAACTATAAGACTTTGATCAAAGAAATTGAAGAAAACACAATGGAAAGATATCTCATGTTCATGGATCAGAAGAATGAATATTATTAAAATGTCCAAACTACACAAAGTCACTTATAGCTTTAACACAATCTCTGTTAAAATTCCAATGGCGTTTTACAGAAATAGAAAAAAAAATCCTAAAATTTGTATGGAACCACAAAAAGACCTTGAATAGCCAAAGCAATCTTGAGAAAGAAGGATAAAGACGGAAGCATCATGTTTCCTGGTTTCAAACTATACTAGAAAGCTATAGTAATCAAAAGTATGATATTGGCATAAAAATAGGCACAGGGACCAATGGAACAGAATGGAGAGCCCAGAAATAAGCCCCTGTGTATAAGGTCAACTAATATTTAACAAAGGAGCCAAGAATATTCAATGAGGAATGGACAGTCTCTTCAATAAATGGTGTTGGGAAAACCGTATAGCCACATGTAGGAGAATGCAATTGGACCCTTATCTCACGCGACTCACAAAAACTAACTTGAAATGGATTAAAGACTTCAACATACGAATTGAAACCATAAAACTCCTAGAAGAAAACATAGGGGAAAGAGCTACTTGACGTTGGCCTTGGCAAAAATTTTTTTGATATGACACCAAAAGCCCAAGCAACAAAGGGTAAAATAAATAAGTGAGACTACATCAAACTTAAAGCTTCTGCACAGCAAAAGAAATAGTCAACAAAATGTAAAGGCAACCTATGGAATGGGAGAAAATACTCTCCAATCATATGTGATAAGGGGTTATATCAAAAATATATAAAGAACTCATGCAACTCAATAATAAAACAACATACGATCCAATTAAAAAATGGGCAGAGGAATTGAATAGACATTTTCCCAGAGAAGGCATCCAAATGGCCAACATGTACATGAAAAGATGCTCAACATCACTAATCATCAGGAAAATTCAAATCAAAACTAAAATGAGATGTCACCTCATACCTGTTAGAATGGCTATCATCAGAAAGACAAGAGATGATGTCGGCATCACGGCAGAGTGAGTTGTTCCCTTTGTCTCTCCTGTCTAAGTTACAACCAGTAGGATATCCATAGACCAACAAAGGACTCTCTGCACAGCACACCAGAAGGCCTGAGAGATCCATACAACTATATATCTGAAGATGGGTAGACTGGACCTCCTACAGGCAGTGGAATCAGCAGAGCAGTAGCAGCAGCTTCTGAGACTGGAGGTTCCAGAACCTGCAGCCATGCCTGAGACCAGAGGCCCTAAGAATTGAGGTAAATGCGCATGAACAAAGGCCCCAGGAATCCAGGCAACCCACTCTCCCAGACGCACAAGAAATCACTGCAGGCCCACAGCCAGAGACCCCAGGAACCACGAGATGCCTGTGACCCAGCCTCCTCTCTCTCCTCTGGTGATGGCACCTCTGATGCCAGCCCTTCTCAAAATGGGGGCTGCCTTCAAGATGCAGATACACCCAGTGGCAGCAGCGGTACCTGTGACCTGAAGTTCCAAAAAGTGCACAGGCACTGGAGACCAGAGGCTGCAGTAGCTGCAGTGGCATTCACACCTCAGTCCCTACCCCTCCCACAGCAATGGCATGTGGCTCCTGCCACCTGAGGCTTCAGGAAATGCAGCAGCGCCTGTGACCCAGCCCCTCCCCTTCTCCCAATGGCAGTGCCTCAAACACTGGCCCTTCCAGTAGCAGGGGCTGCATTCAAGACCCTGATACCTCCAGCAGCAGCAGCAGCAGTGCCTGTGACCTGAGATTCCAAGAATAGGGCCAGCACCCAAGACCAGAGGCTACAGGAGGCACAGTAGCATTCACAGCTTAGCCCCTACCCCACTCCCAGCAGTGGCAGGTGGCATGTGGCACCTGTGACCTGAAGCTTCAGGAATCACAGCAGTGCCCACAATCCAGCCCCTAGTGGTGGCACCCCCAACACCAGCCCTACCAACAGTGGGAGCTGTGTACAAGATCCTGGGCCCCTTGCAGTGGTGGCAACACCTTTGAACCCACTGCTCCCAGCAGTGGTGTTGCCAGCACTCCCAGATAACCTGGGAGCAGCAGTGCAGGTGGTGCACACAATAGCAACACAAGAGCCTATGGAGAGCCTGCAAAGAGCCAGGTATACCACAACACCAGTCCCCCTCAGCAGCAGAGGCACCCACAACTTCAGTCCCCCCACCTGTAGTATCTGCAGACCCAACAAACCTGGATGTGGTGGAAGTATCCATGGCCCTGGTTCCCACCCCATCCTCCCCCTCCTCCTGCCACAGAGGGGAACAAGTGACCCAGGTGACCCCAGAAGCAGCAGAGGTGACCCAGGCAGCAGCACCTGCAAGTGCAAGAATATCACAATCAGCAAAGCACCAGAAACCTTGGAGGAATAAGCAGGACAAAGAGGGCACTGACAAGGCCTCTGGCAGAGGCAATGGAGGATGGAAAGTGCAAGCTCTCAAATACAACCAGAAGCAGCTCAGAATCAAAGAAAACAAAGCCTTACCCAAATAAGAAAAGTGTTTGCTACCACAAATGCTCCAGCAGAGGAACAACTCATCAAGCACCAGGAAGAACTACAGTAACATGTAGCACAAAAAGAAAATTATGACTCTCCAGAAACCAAACTTGAAGTCATGGAAGATTGTGATCTAACTGATAGAGAATTCAAAATGGCCAACATGAAGAAACTCAACGAGTCACAAGAAATCTAGAAAGACAGTTCAATGAGCTCAGGAATAAAATTAATGAACAGAAGGAGTACTTCACCAAAGAGATTGAAATTCAAAAAAAAAAAAAAAAACCCTAGAAGTTCTGGAGATGAAGAATACACAATAAATTAGATGGAGATAAAGTAGAAAGCACTAGATATAGAGCAGACCATATGGAAGAGAGAATTAGTGAGATCAAAGATAGAAATCTAGAAATGATTCAGGTAGAAGAAAAGAGAGAATTAAGGTTTTTTTAATGGAGAAATTCTACAATAAATATCTGACTCAACTAGGAAAAGAAACAAGGATAATGAGTATCCCAGAGAAGAAGAGACAGCAAAAGGAGCAGAGAGCTTATTCAAAGAAATAATAGCTGAGAACTTTCCAAACCAGGGGAAGGAACTGGATATACAAGTGCATGAAGCTAATAAAGCACCTACTTATCTCAAAGCAAAAAGACCTTCTCCAAGGCACATTATATTAAAACTGTCAGGGGCCAAGTGATTAAGTTCATGTGCTCCACTTCAGCAGCCTAGGGCCCATTGGTTTGCATCCTGGGTGCAGACCTACATACCACTCATCAAGCCATGCTGTGACACCATCCCACACAGAAGAACTAGAATGACTTACAATTAGGATATACAACTATGTACTGGGGTTTTGGGGAGGGAAAAAAAGAGGAAGATTTGCAACAGGTGTTAGCTCAGGACCAATCTTAAAAAAAAAAGTCTTCATTCTTAAAAAAAAACTGTCAAAAGTCAACGACAAAGAAAGAATATTAAGGGGAGGTAGAGAGAAGAAAGTAACTTACAAAGGAACCCCCATTAAGCTAGCAGCAGATTTCTCAGCAGAAACTCTACAGTCTAGGAGAGCGTGGAACAATAAATTCAAAATATTGAAAGATAAAAACTGTCAGCCAAGAATACTCTATCCAGCAAAGTTATCCTTTATATATGGAGAAATAAAGTCTTTCCAAGACAAACAAAAGCTGAGGGAGTTCACTGCCACTAGACCTGCCTTACAAGAAATGTTAAAACGAGCCCTCCTACCTGAAATGAAAGGCAAAGGTATACAAAGCTTTGCGCAAAGTGATAAAAAGACAGACAGAATCAGAAAATTGAACTCCATGTCAGAACAGGTAAGTAAACACTTAATTATAATATAAAGGCTAAAGGGAGGAGAGCATCAAAATAACTATAACCACTTCAATTTGGTGGCAAATTCATAATATAAAAAGCGATAATTTGTGACAACAAAAACATAGAAGAGGAAGAGGAAAAGGACAGAATCTGCAAAGGCAAATGGAGATAAGATGGATGCTATCAGTAGAAAAAGGACTATCTCATCTATGAGAACTTTTACACAAATCTGATGATAACCACACACACAAAAAAAACCCAACTCAGAACAGAGTCACAAAATATTTTTAAAAAAGAAACTAAAAAACACATCATAGAAAACCACCAAACTGAAACGGCAGACAGAACCACAAGGAAAAACAACAATGGAAATATTGAACAGCCAGGAAGAAAATACAAAATGGCAGTATTAAGCCCTCATATATCAATAATAACCCCAAATGTAAATGGAGTGAATCCACCAATCAAAAGACATAGAGTGGCTGGATGGATTAAAAAACAAGACCTAACAATATGCTGCCTCTAGGAGACACATCTCAGCTCTACAGAAAAACATAGGCTCAGAGTGAAGGGATGAAAGATGATACTCCAAGCAAATGGCACCAAAAAATAAAGCAGGTATAGCCATACTTATATCAGACAAAATAGACTTCAAGTGAAAAAAAGTAACAAGAGACAAAGATAGGCATTATATAATGATAAAGGGGACATTCCACTAAGAAGACAAAACATTTCTTAATATATATGCACCTAAAATAGGAACACCCAAATATATAAAGCAATTGTTAACAGACCTAAAGGGAGAAATTGACAGCAATACAATAATAGTAGGGGGACTTTAATGACCCACTAACATCAATGGATAGATCATCCAGACAGAGAGTCAACAAGAAAACATGGACCTTAAATGAAACACTAGACCAGATGGACTTACTAGATATATAGAGAATATTCCATCCAAAAGCAGCAGAATACATGTTCTTCTCAAGTGCACATTGAACATTTTCAAAAATAGACCATATGTTGGGACACAAAACTAGTCTCAATAAATTTAAGAAGGTTGAAATCATATCAAGAATCTTTTCCAACCACAGTGGTATGAAACTAGAAATCAATTACAAGAAGAAAGCTAGAAAAGCCACAAACATGTGGAGACTAAACAACATGCTACTAAGAAACTATTGGATCAATGGAGAAATCAAAGAAGAAATCAAAAAATACCTGGAGACAAGTGAAAATGAAAATACAACATACCAAAACCTAAGGGATACAACAAAAGTACTATGAGGGAACAATATAGCAATACAGGCCTATCTCAAAAAAAAAAAAACAAGAAAAATCTCAATCTAACACCTAAAAGAACTAGAAAAAGAAAAACAAATGAAGCCCAAAGTAAGTAGAAGGAAGAAAATTAAAATCAGAGCAGAAATAACAGAAATACAGACTAAAAAGACAATAGAAAAGGTCAACGAAACGAAGAGCAGCTTCTTTGAAAGGATAAAGAAAATTGACAAACTTTTAGCTAGACTCACTCACAAAAAAAGAGAGAAGGTTCTAATAAATAAAATCAGACATGAAAAGGGAGAAATTAAAACAGGTACCACAGAAATACAAAGGACTATAAGAGAATACTACGACAAACTACATGCCAACAAACTGGATAATGTAGAAGAAATGGATATATTCTTAGAATCACACAACCTCTCAAAAAGATCAAGAAGAAATACAGAATCTGAATAGACCAATCACAAGTAAAGAGATTGAGGGGCCGGCCTGATGGTGTAGCAGTTAAGTTCGCATGTTCCACTTTGGCGGCCTGGGGTTTGCTGGTTTGGATCTCATGGGTAGACCTACACACCACCTGTCAAGCCACACTGTGGCAGGTGTCCCACATATAAAATAGAGGGAGGTGGGCATAGATGCTAGCTGAGGGCTAATCTTCCTCAAAAATAAATAAATAAATAGGGGCTGGCCCTGTGGCCGAGTGGTTAAGTGTGCGTGCTCTGCTGCAGGTGGCCTGGTGTTTCGTTGGTTTGAGTCCTGCACGTGGACATGGCACTGCTCATCAAACCACACTGAGGCAGCATCCCACATGCCACAACTAGAAGGACCCACAACGAAGAATATACAACTGTGTACCGGGGGGGCTCTGGGGAGAAATAGGAAAAAAATAAAAAATCTTTAAAGATAAATAAATAAATAAACAAACAAGTAAAGAGATTGAAACAGTAATCAAAAACCTCCCAAAAAACAAAAGTCCAGGACCATGTGGCTTCTCTGGTGAATTCTACCAAACATTCAAAAAGATTTAACACATATCCTTCTCAAATTATTCCAAGAAACTGAAGAGAATGGGACACTTCCTAACTTACTTTACAAGGCCAATGTTACAGATACCAAAACAAAACAAGGACAACACAAAAAAGGAAAGTTATAGGTCAACATCACTGATGAACATAGATGCAAAAGTCCTCAACAAAATATTAGCAAATTAAATACAAAAATACACTAAAAGGATCATACACCATGATCAGTGGGATTTATTCCAGGGATGTGGGGTGGTTCAACATCCACAAATCAATCAATGTGATATACTACATTAACAAAATGAAGAATAAAAAGTCACATGATCATCTCAATGGATGCAGAGAAAGCATTGACAAGATTCAATATCCATTTATGATAAAAACTCTCAATAAAATGGGTGTAGAAGGAAAGTACCCCAACATAATAAAGGCCATATATGACAAACCCACAGCCAACAACACGCTCAACAGTGAAAAACTGAAAGCTATTTCTCTAAAAACTGGAACAAGACAAGGATGCTCACTATCACCACTTTATTCAACATAGTATTGGAAGTCCTAGCCACAGCAATTAGGCAAGAAAAAGAAACAAAAGGTATCCAAGTTGGAAAGGAAGAAGTAAAACTGTCACTATTTGCAGATGGCATGATTCCATATATAGAAAATCCTAAAGAATACACCAAAAAACTATTAGAAATAAATAACAAATACAGTAAAATTGCAGTGTACAAAATCAACATACCAAAATCAGTCACATTTCAATACACTAAATGAACTAGCATAAAGAGAAATCAAGAATGCAATCCCATTTATAATTGCAACAAAAAGAATAAAATACCTAGGAATAAATTTAACCAAGGAAGTGAAAGACCTGTATAGTGAAAACTATGAGATATTATTGAAAGAAATTGAAGAAGGCACAAAGAGATGAAAAGATAGTCCATGCTCAACGATTAGAAGAATTAGTGAATGAAAATGTCCCTAATACCTAAAGCAATCTACAGATTCAATGCAATCCCATTCAGAATCCCAATGACATTTTTCACAGAAATAGAATAAAGAATCCCAAAATTTGGGGCTGGCCCCATGGCCGAGTGGTTAAGTTCGCACGCTCTGCTGCAGGTGGCCCAGTGTTTCATTGGTTCGAATCCTGGGCATGGACGTGGCACTGCTCATCAAGCCACACTGAGGCAGTGTCCCACATGCCACAACTAGAAGGACCCACAATGAAGAATATACAACTATGTACTGGGGGGCTTTGGGGAGAAAAAGGAAAAATATAAAATCTTTAAAAAAAAAAAAGAATCCTAAAATTTATATGGAACAACAAAAGACCCCGAATAGCCAAAGCAATCCTGAGAAAAAAGAACAAAGCTGGAGATATCACACTCCCTGATTTCAAAATATACTACAAAGCTATAGTAATCAAAACAGAATGGCACTGACAAAGAAACAGACACACAGAACAATGGAACAGAATTGAGAGCCCAGAGATAAAACCACACATCTATGGATAACTAATCTTCATCAAAGGAGCCAAGAACATACAATGGAGAAAGGAAAGTCTCTTTAATAAATGGTGTTGGAGACACTGGAGAGCCACGCGCAAAAGAATGAAAGTAGATCATTACATTACACCATACACAAAAATTAACTCAAAGTGGACTAAAGACTTGAAAGTAAGACCTAAAACAATAAAACTCTCAGAAGAAAACATGGGTAGTACACGCTTTTTGTCATCAGTCTTAGAGTATCTTTTTTAATATCATGTCTCAGGCAAGGGAATCAAAAGAAAAAAATAAACCAATGGGACTACATCAAACTAAAAAGCTTCTGCATAACAAAGGAAACAATCAACAAGGAAAAAACAATATACCAATTTGGAGAAAATCTTTGCAAATCATATATCTGATACGGGGTTAATATCCAAAATATATAAAGAACTACAACCCAACAACAGAAAAACAAACAACCTGATTAAAAAATGGGCAGATGAGAACAGACATTTTTTCCAAAAATATATAAGTGGCCAATAGGCACATGAAAATATGTTCAACATCACTAATTATTAGGGTAATGCAAATCAAAGCTAGAGTGAGATATCACCTCACACTCATCAAAATGGCTATTATTAAAAAGACAAGAAATAAATGTTGGAGAGAATATGGAGAAAAAGGAACCCTCGTACAGTGCTGGTGGAAATGTAAATTGGTGCAGCCACTATGGAAAACAGTATGGAGATTCCTCAAAAAATTAAAAATAGAAATACCATATGTTCCAGCTATTCCACTTCTGGGTATTTATCCAAAGAACACAAAAATACTAATTTGAAAAGATATATGCACCCTATGTTCATTGCAGCATTATTCACAATAGCCAAGACTTGGAAGCAACCCAACAGCCCATCAACAGATGAATGGATAAAGAAGACATGGTATATATCTATATACAACGGAATACTGCTCAGCCATAAAAATGATGAAATCTTGCTGTTTGCAACAACATGGATGGACCTTGAGGGTATCATAAGTGAAATAAGTCAGATAGAGAAGGACAATTACTGTATGATTTCACCTATATGTGAAAGATAAACAAAAAAATACGTAAATACAGAGAACAGACTGGTGATTACCAGAGGGGAAGGGGGCAGGAGGAGGTTGAAAGAGGTAAAGGGGCACACGTGCACAGTGACGAATGGCAACTAGACTTTTGGTGGTGAACACAAAGCAGTCTATACAGAAGTCAAGATATAATGATGTACACCTGAAATTTAAATGATGTTATAAACTAATGTGACCTCAATTTTTAAAAAAGACAAGACATAACAAGTACTGGAGAGGATGTAGAGAAAAGGGAACATTTATGCACCATGGAGGAGACTGTAAATTTGTACAGCCACTAAGGAAAACAGTGTGGAGATTCCTCAAAAACTTAAAAATAAAACTACCATATGATCCAGCAGTCCACTTCTGGGTATATAGCCAAAGGAAATGAAAACAGGATCTCAAAGACATATTTGCACTCCTACATTTATTGTACCATTAATCACAATAGCCAAGACATGGAAACAGTAAGTGTCCATCAATGGGTGAGTGGATAATGAAGATGTGAGAGATAGCTAGATAGACAGATAGATAGATATCACATACACGTACATACACATACACAAACGCTCATGCTCAGTCATGAGAAAGAATGAAATCCTGCCATTTATGACAACATTATGCTAACTGAAATAAGTCAAACAGAGAAAGATAAAATATGGTATGATATCACTGATACATGGAATATAAAAAAGCCAAACTCATAGAAACAGAGAGTAGATGGTGGTTGTCAGGGGTTAGGGGTTGGGGGTAATGGGGAGATGTTGCTCAAAGGGTATAAACTTCTGGTTAAAAGATGAATAAGTTCCAGGAATTTAATAAACTGTATTGTGATTATAGATAACAACACTGTACTACGTACTTGGAAGTTGCTAAGAGCTAAGCTGTAATTTCTTCAAGGAGGCGATTGTGTTTCTATAGTGACTTAACAATCAGCCTCTATGAGTAGAGTGCTTGGAACAACCAACTAGAGGTGAGAATATTTTCAAAGAAGTTAAGAAAACACTATACGACCTGAAGTGGAATCTGCCAAGATGTGTTACAAACGATAATTGTAAAATATATATGTGTGTGCATGTATGTGTTCATGTGAAAGCAGAAAGACTTAGTTGGGAAAATTACAACGCTTATGAAAATGTAAGTTGCTTAAAGCCTGTGGTTACTCATTGTAGTATTCATTATCAGGTACTTCATGGAAAATGTGTAAATCTGTCACGTGTTATTGACGTGGTAGTATCAACAACGAACTTCAATCACCTGTCTATTCCAGGAATTTTTATCAGAAATAGAAGCTGAGTATCCTGACTTAAAGAAGAATCAGATGGAAATTATAGGACTGAAAAATTTCATAACCCAAATAAAAGACTCACTGTAAGGGGCCAAATAGCATAATGGAGGTGACAGAGGAAACAGACAGTGAATTTGAAAATAGAAATTACACAATCTGAACAACAGAGAGAGAAAAAACATTGGAAAAAAATTAACAGATCCTCAGGGACTTGGGAACAATATCAAAAGATCTAACAAGCATGTCATCAGTGTCCCAGAAGGGGAGGAAAAATAGTCTGGTTCAGAAAAATAAATATTTGAAGAGAGGCTGACTGTTTTCCAATTTGGCAAAAGGCATAAACTTGCAGATTCAAGAAACACAATGAACTTCAAAAAAAAAAGAAAAACGACTCAAAGAATTCCATGTTCAGACACATAATACTCAAACTGCTGAAAACTAGAGACAGAGAAATGGTTATGAGCAAGGCCAAGGAAAAGTTACACTTAGCACACAGAGAAACAGAAATTGAAATGATATAAATTTCGTATCAGAAATCATGACCACCAAAAGGAACAGGAACTATAAATGTAACTGTACAGAAAAGAACTGTCAACCTAGAATTCTATATCCAATGAAAATGTCCTTCAGGAAAAAGTGGTGAAATAAAGATGGTTTCAGATGAAGGAAAGCTAACAACACATTGTCACAGACATGCTCTAAAAGAAATGGTAAGGTTAATTCTTTGAAGAAGGGAAATGATATTAGAGGAAACCTTGGAACGTCAGGAAAAAGTAAAAGCAACAGAAATGGTCAAGATCTGGGCAAACATGACAAACTATTCTCCTCTTGATTCTTGAAAATAGATATGACAGTTGAAAGCAAAAATTATAACACTGATGAGATTTTCAATGTATTTAGATGTAATACATATGGAAACTAAAACATGAAAAGGACAGGGTAAAGGGACCAATATGATGCAAGGTTGCTATATTCCACTTGAAATTATAAAATATTAATTCTAGGTAGACTATGAAAAGTTTCAGTATGTTTATTGTACTCAGGGAAAACAGAGGGAACAAACAAAACAAATAATAAAGGATAAACATAGCAATCATCACATTAAATGTACATGATCTAAACACAAAAATTATTATACAGAGATTTGCAAAATGAATTTTTAAAAAACAAGACCCAACGATATCCTGTCTATAAGAAACCCACATTAACTACAATGATGTATGTAGGATAAAAGCAAAGATTAGGGGGAAAAGAGATATGCAATACAAACACTAACAAAACTAAGATGGGTGGCTATATTAATATCAGACAAAGCAGACATCATAGCAAGGATAATTAACAGAGATAAAGAGGGACATTAAAATAATGATAAAAGAGACTATTCAACAGGAAGACATAAGAATCCTAATTGTATGAGCACCTAACACACAGCTTCAAAATACTTCAGTCAAAACCTGATAGGCAGAAAAGGTGAAATGGACAAGTCCACAATTTTAGTTGAAGAATTCACCATTCCTCTCTCAAGAACCAATAGGACAAGTAAACAGAAACTTAGGGAGGATATACGAAAAGTGAACACCATCAACCGAGTGGATCTACTTGCCATTTATAGAACACTGTACCCACCAAAAGCAGATAAATGTTGTTTTCAAGTGCACACAGGACTTCATCAAGATAGGGCCATATCCTTGGTTATAAAACAAACTTCAACAAATTTCAAACAATTCAAGTCATACAAACCATATGAAATCATACTACCCAAAGCATACGTATTATCTGACTGTTAGTACACAGGATTCTAAAATGCGCCACCTACAAAAAAAATTTCTGCCCCCTGGTGTGTAATCCTATATAATCTCAGATTGTGAATATGATGGGATATCACTCCTATGATTAGGGTAGGTTATATGGTACAGTGTACTTTAAAAAAGGGAGATTATCTGGGTGAGCATAACCTAAACACATGACGTCTTTAAACGGGGTCTGGAGGTCAGAGACAGAGGAACTCAGACACTCAGTGTGAGAGTGACTTTGATGGACGGGGATTCTCCATTGATGGCTCTGGAGATGGACAGGACCACACGGCAAGGAATGTGGTGGACTTTAGCATCTGAGAATCTATCCCAGCTGGTAGCCACAAAGAAAGAGAATGACTGCAGTCCCAAAACTGCAAGGAATTGAATTCTGCACAACCACATGAGCTTGGAAGAGTATCCGGAGTTCCAGATGAGAATACATTTCGGCAGGCACATTGATATCAGCCTTCTGAGAACCTGAGCAGAGAACTCAGACACACCATTCCTAGATTTCTCACCTACGGAACTGTGAGCTAATAAAAGCTGCTGTTTTAAGCTGCTAAGTGTATGGTGCTTTGCTACATAGAAATAGAATACGTTTTCTCCAGTCTTGATGAGATATAATTGACAGGCATCACTGTATAAGTTGACAGTGTACAGTATGATGTTTTGATTTCTATAGATTGAGAAGTGATTACCGCAAGAGGTTCCGCTAACATCCATCTTCACCTATAGATGCAATAAAAAGAAAAGAAAGAGAAAAGGAAAAAAAATGTTCACCTTGTCATGAGAACTCATAGAATTTAATGTGCTGACCATAATAAAAGCAAACTTGGAATAGAGACAGAAAGATAACAGGAAAATCTCCAAGCACTTAGTAAATAAACCATGCAGGTCAAAATCATTCATGGGTCAAGGGAAATTAGAAAATGTTTTTAATTGATCAAAAATGAAGTATGTAACATATCAAAATATGTGGGATGCAGCTAACATAGTGCTTCAAGGGGAATGTACAACTTCAAATGCCCATATTACAAAATAAGAAATGTCTCAAATTAACAATCTAAGCTTCCAACTCAAGAAACTAGACAAAGAAGAGCAAAATAAACCAAAAGCAATGAGACGAAAGAAGAGATGAGTGGAAATCAATGAAATTGGAAAAGGAAAAACAATAGAAAAACTCAATGAAACCAAAGCTGTTTCTTTGAAAACATTAGTAAAATTGATGAACTTATGGCAAGATGCACAAAAGAAGAGAGAAGACACAAGTGACCAGTATCAGAAATGAAGGAGGTGCCATCACAACAGACCTATGAGACATTAAATGGAAAATAAGGGGCTGCTACAAACAATGCCCTACACATAAATTCTGCAACTTAGGAGAAAACTGGCCCACTCTTCAAAAACCTGCTCCCAAAACTTATCAAGGAGAAAGAGATTATCTGAGTGATTGTATATCTAATAAACAATTTGATTTTGTAACTAAAAACTTCCTTAAAAAGAAGTCTCCAGACCCAGAGGGTTTCACTGGTAAATTGTAGAAACCAAATAACATCATTTTCACACAATCTCTTCCAGAAAATAGAAGAGGAGGGACAATTGCCCAACTCAAATTATCAGGCCAGTATTACCTCGATACTAACAGCAGATAAAGGAAGTGTACAAAGACTACAGACCAATATCTCTCAGGAATACAGACAGAAAACTTCTCAAAGAAATATTAGAAAACCGGAAACAGAAGTATATAAATAGTATACATCATCACCAACTGGGGTTTCTCCCAAGAATGCAAAGCTGGTTCAATATTAGAAAATTAATCAATATAATCCACAATATTAACCGTATACAGAAGGAATACCACACGATCAATTGATGCAGAAAAGGCATTTCAGAAAATTCAACATCCATTCACAATAAAAACTCAGCAAATCAGAACTAACAGGGACCTTCCTCATCCTGATAAAGGACATCTACAGAAAACGTATAGCTAACATCATATGTAATGGTGAAGGAGGAAAGTCTTCTACCCCAAAACCTGCAACAAGGCAAGGATGTCCACTCTCACCACTCCTATTCCGCATCAGCCTGGAAGTCCTCATCAGCACAAGAAGTCAGAGAGAGAGAGAAGGGGCATATGGATTACAAAGGAGGAAAGAAAGTCACCCTTATTGGCAGATGGCATGATTGTCTTTGTAGAAAATCCCAGGGAATCTGCAAAAACACTCCTAGAATTGACAAAATGGGTTTAGAAAGATCACAGGTTGCAATGTGACACACAAATCTATTGTATTTCCATATGCTAGCAATACACAATCAGAAACTAATATTTTCTTAAAATAATACCACTTTCAATAGCTCCCAAAAAATCAAGTCATTGGATTTAAATCTCAAATATTATGTGTACAAGCTGTGTGAATAAACTACAGCTGCCGGGGCCAGCCTGATGGCACAGCGGTTAAGTGTGCACGTTCCACTTTGACGGCCTGGGGTTCTCCAGTTGGCATCCCAGGGGCGGACATGGCACCGCTTGGCGAGCCATGCTGTGGTAGGCCTCCCACATATAGTGTAGAGGAAGATGGCCATGGATGTTAGCTCAGGGCCAGTCTTCTTCAGCAAAAAAAGGAGGACTGGCAGCAGATGTTAGCTCAGGGCTAATCTTCCTCAAAAAAAAAAAAACAAAAACAAACTACAGCTGCTGATGAAAGGAATAAAAGAAAACCTAAACAAATGGACAGCCTTCCCTGGTTGTGAACTGGAAGTATCAGCATCTCTCCAAAAATGATATGAAATTCAAAAGCAATTCCTATTAAGAGACCAACCAGACTTGTAGATCTAGAAAAGCATAGTCATAACTATTCTGAAAAAGAAGAATAAAGCTGGAGTAGTCACATTACCCAATTTTCAGAATCACTGTAAAGCTAATGCAACCACACCAAACTGGGATGCCTTACCTGATGTGCTTAAGATCCAATTATTACAGCAGCAACTTTTGAAAAGAGAATACAGCTTTATTGTGACATTGATCTGCAAGGAGACAGGAGGCATCAGCTCTCAGATCCGTCTCCCCACTGAGGGCTTGGGGCAAAACTTATGGGATGAAGGGCAGGACAGTCTGAAGTGTGGAGACAGATGACTACAGGTAAGCGGAAGTGAGGTAATTAATGATCTGTGCAAGAATAGTCCAGCTTCAGGGCTCTTCATAGGACACATGGTCACAAAACGGTGCTATTAGCATGATCTGAGGGTGGAGTTTTCGGCCTCTTGACGTCAAAAGCTCACTTATCGGGCGCTTGTGCAGGCCCAGATGAGGAGTTGGTGGTCTCAACCGGCTGGAACTGGACTAGGGGTCGTTTCTCAGTTCCTGAAAAACCACTCTGAATTATTCTGTTGATAAGATGGGGTCAGTTGAAATGGTCCTAGAGGGCCTGTGGTTACACCACATTAGCAAGAGAGTGTGGTATTGGCAAACGGATAGACAGAGACCAACAGAATGCAATAAGGAGTGCAGAAAGAGATCAAAGAAAGAATCAGGTGTTTGTAATGGTGTCAGATTAATTGGACCGCCACATGCAAAAAGTAACTGATCTCAACTAAAACCTCACATCTTATACAAATATTAACTTAAATGGATCATAGATCTAAAGGTAAAATGTAAATCTATCAAATTTTTACAAGAAAACATAGGAGAAAGTCTTCCTGACCCTGGGTTATGCAAAGAGTTCTTAGAAATTATATCAAAACCATGCCCATTAAAGGAAACTTAGACTCCATCAAAATTAAGAACTTTTGTCCTGCAAATGACACTCTTAGAAAGTCAAAAGATGGATACAGACCCAGAGAAAATATTTGCAAATCATACATCTGACAAAGGACTTGTGTCTAAGATACACAAACAACTCTCAAACTTAACTGTAATGAAAACAACACAAATTTTAAAATAGGCAAAAGATGTGAACTGAGACTTTGCCGGAGGTAGACAGCAGGCAAACAAGCACAGGAAAAGATATTAATTCTCACGAAGATCACCCTCCACTGCTGAAGAACCTGACTCCAAGTATTTCAATGGTCACTTAAGGTGCCTGAAGCAACTCAGGACTCCTAAGCCCTCATCACTCTCTCCCCTAGTGGTGCTTTTCCCCAAGGCACCCCCAGAACTGATCAGTCACCTGAGAGAAGAGGAAAACTCCTTAGACCAAAAGGCAGCCAGGTATTGGCTTCCCCACCCATCACACACAACCTCCAGCCAGCCAATAGAAGTAGCAAGACAGAATAGGAGGCGGGGCCTGCCTGGTCTCCATGGTAATCCCCGGCAGGTGGAAGTGAGGAAGAGGCTCAATGCAGCCTTGGTAGCACTGGATGCAGATGTCTTAATGGGGGTATTGAACGGTAGGGAGGGAATTCATGGGGGAACATGGTGGGAGGAGGAGAGTTAGAGTCCGTAGATGGGAAGTGAGGGGTCCAGGGAGTGTCATAAGGGGGTGCTATGTGTAGAGAAGTATGTAGAGGGAGGACGTGTTTCGGAGAAGAGGGAGGCTGCTATGAGCAGACAGAGAAGGAGTCCAAAGGGTCAGGAAGCTGGTTACAGAGGGACAGAGATGGTGCTGGAGGGAGACAGGCCTTGTAACGGGACATATGAGTGCACAGGGAGAGGACTTAGAGCTCTAGGTGCTCTAAGAAGGTCTTAGAGGAGCCAAGTGAGAGGTTATGGGGGCTGGGGGAAGGGAGGAGCTTACGGGTGAATAGTAAGGGTCAGAGCACGACCTCACAAAGTCATAGGGACCAAGTGAGGGATATTATAAAAGCGACAAGCAGAGAGCTATTGGATACATTAGAGGTTTCATAGGGTGAGAGTTTTATGTGGAGACAGTGAAATTTTTACAGCTGACAACTGAGAGTGTTAAAGTGTTGAGTGAGGGTCTTCTTAGTAGGGTGTTTATAGGTGCAAAGAGAAGGCTGCTTTGGAGGATAATGAGGGTGTTATGGGAGCAAATTGTGATAGTGGGTCACCTGAGATTTCAGGGAGTCCGAGTGACAGCCAACAGAGTCAGTAAGGGATTTTGGATGACAGTGGAAGGGGCAAGAGAGACATGCTATGGGGTTCTGCAAGGCAGTTTTAGAAGATGGTGGAGGTTATAGGAGACAGGGAAACGGCAACAGGAAACAGAGAGGGATTACAGGGCATGGGGATGTGGGGAACTGGGAGTTCTAGGGGACAGAGAGGTATCAAAAGGAGATGGGGAGAGGTTAGAGGGGACATGGTGGGAGTTAGAGGGAGTCAGTGAGAATTTCAAAGGGGTCAGTGAAGAATTTAGAGGAGCCAAGAGGGTGAAAAGGAGGAGGTCAGAGGGGATGGTAGAGTCCATAAGCCATACTGAGCCATAACCCATTCCCTGCCCACAGGCATTTGAAAAAATGTGTGAGGACTGTGGTGAGCCGGAGGACTCTGAGAGGCCCCCTAGGGAACACTTCGTGCTATCAATCGTGGCCTACTTCCTGTGTTGCCCCTTAGGCGCTGCAGCTTTGTACTATTCTAACCAGGTGGGAATCTGCATTATGTCAATCCTCCCCTCCCCTCCCTCTCCATCCTGGCCCTTACCCTGAACCAACTTCATCCACGTTCTTCCTCCTGTGGGCTCAGGTCCCCACCCTGGGTCCTTACAGTCCCATAGCTGAAGCCCATCCAACAACCCTTTTAAACTCATCTGTTGCTATTCTGTCTCTCCTCACAAACTCAGACAAAACGCTACAATGATAGGAATGAACGAGCCTTGGCAGTGGTGGCCTCCCGGAGGGCCTTCAGATTATCAATTGCATCAATTATTCTGGCATGCATCAGTACACTCAATGCCGTGTTGTGGCTCATAACGGAACAGTTATCTCGGTAACCTGCTCTCCAATTCATGAACAAACCACCAAATATATACAACAGCATTACTCACATGGCTCAAAGTCTCCATTTGGGCCTGATGGGACAGTGGCTTCTCAATGTCTAGAGTGCCAAGTGTTGCCAACCTGAGCCAGCACCTTGAGGTTGTTAATGGGGTAAGGAAGTGTAGCTCAGGCATCCCATTTGACCTGACCTCAACACCAACTCTGGGACCCTGCCAAGGGATGGGTGCCATAGGAGAGAGAGTACAGCACTGTTTCCCCAGGGCAGCCTACCCTCCTGCCCACATTCACACATTCATGACATAAATCTATTTATGCCAACCAATGGCCTTGACCATGCTGCCAGACTCTGGGGACATAGCAGTGATCACATCAGATCCAACCCCACCCCCTCAGAACTTAGAAACCAAGGTGGCAGACAGACACATCACCAGACAGTGACAGTCCACAGTGGTCCAGTCTCGAAGGGGGAACCTAGGGAGGTGGGTTGTAAGAGGCCAGACCTAATCTGGGAACTTGTGATCTCCCAGAAATCCAGGGAGTCAGGCAGCTGTCAGTGAACTGGTTAGAATCAGGTTATGACTGTAGAGAGCTTCTGTAACGGATATGGACTGCCTCCTCTCCCACCTCTCCCACCACCCACCAATGCTTGTCATTTAGTAATCATTCAACAAATATGTTCTGAGCGCCTACAGTGTACCAGACACTGTACCAGGAACTAGGAATGCAACAGAGCAAGATAAGAAGATCCCTTTCTGATGGAGCTTACATTCTGGCAGGGAAGGAAACCAGAAACAAATAGACCTCTAAACACACAAGATAATTATAGGGAATGGTAAATGCTATGGGGAAAACAAACCAGAATAATAAGCTAAAGCAGTGCCAGTACTAGTCCACCAAGTGTTAATAGTTTGCAACTCGATAAGTGCAGAAATTGCCAGTAAGTGCTTCAAAACTTACAGCAACTTGACATTTTCATGACATTCAAGTATATGATCAGAAGCCCTGTCTTGATGAACAGGGTATAGGGCACAAGAATCATTCCATCACAGATTGGAAATATTAAAAATCAGGTCCTACTCCACAACGACAATAATTTCAGATGCCCTGCGCTAGTAGACAATGACATCTAGAAGGTATAGTGGTTAGGGTCATGCTAGCAGCTGTAACAGATAAATCCCACCATGTCAATAGCTCAAAAGGAGAAGTTCATTTCACAATCACAGAACCTCCCAATGTGGGCATCTGGTGGCCCACATATTGTGTCAGGGATCCAGGCTCCTTCTACTTGGTGATTAGACCATCTCCTAAGGGCTCAGTTTCCTTGAATCCAGACAGAAGGTGAGAGAGCAGAGAACCCCTGCTTGGTTCTTAAAATGCTTGGCCTGAAAGTGAACCCTTGTACACTCTTGGTAGGAATGTTAATTTTGATAGCCTCTATGGAAAATGGAATGGAAGTTCTCAAAAAATTAAAAATTGAACTACCATATGCTCGAGCAACCCACTTCTGGGTATTTATCCAAAGGAATTAAAATCACTGTTTCAGCAAGATCTCTAGACTCCTCCTTCATTGCAGCATTATTCACATTAGCCAAGAAATGGAAACAACCTAAGAGTCCGCAACAGATGAATGGAGAAAGAAGATGTGGGATACATATACACAAAGGTATATTATTAAGCCAAGAATTATATGAAATCCTGCCATTTTTGCCAAAATGGATGCCTTGAGGGCATTATGCTAAGTGAAATAAGTCAGAGAAAGACAAATAACTGTATGATATCATTTTTATGGAATCTTAAAAAGCCAAACTGAGGGGCCAGCCCTGTCGCACAGTGCTGAAGGTCGGCCGCCCTGCTTGGTTGGGTTTGGGCCCAGGGCTTTCTGGTTCGGATCCGGGCATGAATCTAAACACCACTCATCAAGCCATGCTGTGGTGGCATCGCACAACAAAATAGAGGAAGATTTGCACAGATGTTACGTCACAGATAATCTTCCTCAACACAATCAATCAATACATGAAAGACAGAGTGGGACGAAGGAAGGAAGGGACAAAGGGAGGGAGGGAGGGAGGAAGGAAGGAAGGAAGGAAGGAAGACTCATGGAAACAGAGTAGAAGAATGGTGGTTCCGAGGGACCTGAGGGGAGGGTGAAAAGAGGACAGGCAGGTAAGGGTACAAACTTTCAGTTCTAAAAGGAATAAGGTCTAGAGATCTAATGGATGATGTCACTGTGGTTAACAATACTGTTTCCTATACTTAAATTTGCTAAGAGTCGATCATAAGCCTTCTCACCAAATAAGGTAACTATGTGAGGTGATGGATGTGTTCATTAACCTGATTGTAGTAATAATTTAACAATGTATACATATATCAATTCATCATGTTGTACACTTTAACTATATTACAATATTATTTGTCAACCATACCTCAATAAAGCAAGGGAAAATTTATTTTAAATAAGTCTTTGGCCCTAAAGCGACATACGTCACTCCTGCTCTCAATCCATTGGACCTAACGAGTGTCATAGCCACAAGTGGGCATAGGGGCCTCTAGTATGAGGCCCCCACACGGAGCCACAGACCCTTCCCAGACTCTCAGATGGGGCCCAACTACAGGATGCCACAGAGGGGGGCAGAGAAGTCAGTGGCAGACAAGGAACCTCAAGCTGTACACCTGTTCAAAATGCAAGGGTAGCCTGTAGCTGAGGATTACCGAGCTTCCTGTGCCACCTCGGTCATTTTCCACCCATGGGCATCCTGGCTTGCCTCAGCTCTCACCAAATGCACCCAGCCCACCCCACCCACTGAGGCTCAGACTCACAGCCAACACTGGCCTCTGGGGAGACCTACGGCGATTCAGATGCGGTGCCCCATTCCCCTGGGCAAAAGAAGCAGCTCCCACTCACTCCAGGTCCTGCCTGGTCCTGGGCAATGTGCACAACCTAAACAGCGGTAGGTGGCAGCCATGCCCAACCACTGTCACTGCCCCATGTCTGCCTCTGCCCCCCACAGACCCAGAGAACCAACCTCCAGGAGACATTATCTGAGGCCAGGTCAGCTCTCACGACACCCTTTACGTCATGCTTCTTCTACCCTCTGCACTTTCCTCAGCTTGTTCTTGATAGTCTTCCATTGCAGTCACTCGTGGACAGTGACCCCCAGATTCAGGGACCCCCAGTGCCTCCCACCCACCTCCCTGCCTTGGGATGGGCCCTCAGCCCTTCTCTTGACAAGCAAACAAGAGGCTGGGGCACAGGGCCTCCCCCGAGGACAGCAACACAACCCCTACGGTGGCCTCAGCATGCCTTTAGGCCCACCAGCCCAGCATCTGCATCCAGCACAACGTATGGAATTTTCAAGGTCCTGGAGTGAGGATTTTCTGTCTTAGGAAGAGGAAGGGTTGGGGAGAGAATAAAGTGCAGAGAGTGGGATGAAAGATTCCCTGACTTTCAGTGCCCCAGCTCTAGGCCAGGGTTCCTGCAGCCTACTAGTATGGGACCTACCGAGCTAGACAGGTCTTTCCCTTACTGTGAAGGCCACAGATGGGGCAGCTCATGGGTGCTGCAGCCAGCCTGCCTGGGCTCCGGTCCCCGGTCAGGACCTTGTGCTGAAGCCAACTAACGCTACTGTGTCTCAGCTTCCTCACCTGCATAGTAACAGACTCTCATGGAGTGTTGTGAGGATTCAGGGAGTTCACAGACCCTGGCCTGTTGTGAGTGCTACGAGAGTGCTTCCTGTTAAAATGGTTGGTTGCAACATGACAGAGACACAGCTGCCCCTCCCCAGAGCAAAGGTGGTGAAGGCTGGTCTCCGAGTGTATTCCCTCTCCATTGCAATGCCCAACACCTCCACAGCAGGGACAGCTTTGCACCTGCCTGACCATGCCTGGGCTGGACTTGGAGCTCCTCTCCTGGCAACCAGGGCCAGCACTGAGACGCCTTGAATACGATTTAGAGCACCAAATCCAATGAGCAGGGCTTCAAAACCTGAAGGGCCTTTGACCTGGCATTTGCAGCCACTCCCTGTTCTCTTTCCCCATTTAGGACATGCAGCCCTTCCCTGCAAAGGGACTCACTCCCGTCACCATGTAGCAGCAGGCACGCCAAGGGACAAGAAACTTAACCACTCACACCCGTGTCCCTTCTTAACTGTCCAAAAGAAGGACATAGCCTTATGTGGTGGGGTCATGAGGACACAAGCCTCAGGCCTGGCACTGTCCCTGAGGTCATCTACGGAAAAAAATCTATAAGCCCCTCCTTACAAGGAATGTGTAAGATCTTACTATCTTCTCTGCCTTAAGAAAGAAAGTTGTTAATTGGTACAATCTTTATCCTGTGTTTTGCTTGTGCTAGACTCAATAGTTCTTACTTCTAGAAGAAAATCAGCACCCTCCTAGTGCAAGTGACGTTAGTCATACGTTCCCTGCCCTGAGCTACAGTTTCAACCAACTGAATTGTTTCCTCGAAACTCAATATTATATCACAACAATAATGATTTGAAGTTGTATGAATGGATGGAATTAAAGCTGACTCAACTTCTCTCTTTAAGAGTATTATATTCAGTGGCAGGCCCGGTGGCACAGCGGTTAAGTTCACATGTTCCACTTCGGCAGCCCGGGGTTCGCTGGTTCGGCTCCCAGGTGCGGACTTAGCACCAGTCAGCAAGCCATGCTGTGGCAGGCGTCCCACATATAAAAGTGAAGGAAGATGAGCATGGTTGTTAGCTCAGGGCCAGTCCTCCTCAGCAAAAAGAGGAGGATTGGCAGCAGATGTTAGCTCAGGGCTAATCTTCCTCAAAAAAAAAAAAAGAAAAAGAATGTTAGATTCAGAAGGCATGAAATGCTTGGTGAAAATTTCAGTAGTTGAGATAAATAATCTCATTGTTCATTTTGCTTTTTCTTTTAATGAAATTATTGTGAGCCATCTTATCCTGAAATCTAAGTAGAACAAGCTGTTTTGTGTTTCGATTGTTATTCCCAGAATTGATGATGCTGATGACCCAGACACACCCCCCAGAAGACCATAACATGACCTGGGCTGACTGTGTTACTGAGGTTGGGGTTCAGCAGCAAGTAACAGAGGGGGAAAAAACCCACACACACTTTCAACAAGGCACAGGGCATTTCTCTCACACAAAAGAGTCTGGAGGTTGGTGATCTAGGCCTGGCCTGGAGGCCCCTGAAAATCTTAGGGTCTGGATCCTCCCATCCATCTGCTCCTGCATCCCTAAGCTGTGGCACTCATCCACGTTGCCCAAAATGGTGGCTGGAGGCATCATATCTGCATCCCAGACAGTGGGACAGAGGAAGGCAAAGAAAAGGGAATGCTTGCTCCCTTTGAGGACACTTCTTGGAAGTTACACACAAGGACACACACACATGCACACACACACACCTCTATCTGCTCCCATCATATTGGCCAGATATTAATCTCATGACCTCATCAGGCTGCCAGGGAATCTGGAAATTGAAGTCGTAGCTCCAGGTGGCCAAGTGTCTGGCTACAATGAGAATTTCAGGAATGAGGATCACTTATGTGTGCCACTCCAGTCTAGAGTAACAAATATACTTGTTATATTTTTTATTATAAAGACTGTTCACATCACTAGTAAAAAAAAGAACTAAAACATTATTAATTCCAATTCAAAACTTGGAGAACATGCAGTGGTATGAATCTGACCAACTTTCGATCAATCAAATTAAAAGCCGAGATGGAAGTGTATGCGATTACCACACTGAGAACCAAACCGTGTGCTGGTCTGCTTTTTCCTGGGCTCAGGTGGTGTCTCTACAACTGCATTCCATGGCGTGATGTTATGTTAGAGAAGATTTGTCTTACTACACGAACAAACAAGCAGAACAGCCACGGTGGACAAAGTTGTTCTCTCCCCTCTGGCATGTTCCCCAACAATTACAGACACCAATTAGCATGTCTAACTGCAGCTGGCATTGCTCTTCTCTGTGTGAAGGAGGGTTCATCAGATTAATGTCACTAGATTAAGTAGGCTGCACTGTTCTTAAAAAGGGGGTGGAATACTGAGTCAGTTTCTGTGTTTTTTAAATACAGCATGGGTCATTCACAATCTGGGGTCCAGGAAATGCAGAGCTGTAAACTTCAGAGTGCACTTTCCAGGCATTTAGTGTTTTAAACCCTAAAGAATAAAGTTTAGTGCTTACCTTTAGTATCTCCTTGCTTCCAGAATTTACTCTGTGGCTCTTTTACTAACTTATTTTTTCAGACCTCTATTGAGGTATAATTGACAAGACTACAGACATTTCAGGTATACAATTTGATAAGCTTAGGCATACGTATGCACCCTTGAAACCATTACCACAATCAAGGTAATGAACACACCCATCACCCCCAAGATAATTCTCCTGCAACCTTGTCATCCCTCCGTCCCCTCTCCCCAGGGAACCACTGATCTGTTTCCTGTCACTACAGGTCAGTCTGCATTTTCTAGATTTTATGTAACTGAAATCAGAGTACGTGCCATTCTTCTTTTGTCTGTCTTCTTTCGCTCGGCGTAATTATCTTGAGATTCATCCAGGTTCTTGCAGGTATCAACAGTTCATCCCTTTGATTGCTGACTGGTATTCATTATAAGAATACACCACAATTTGTCTATCCATTCACCTCTTTTTGGACATTTGGGTGGTTCCAGTTTCTGCCTATTACAAATAAAGCTGCTATGAACGTTCACACACAGTACAAGTCTTTCTATGGGTACGTGTGTTCAATCCATTTAGATAAATACCTGAGCACGGGATGGCTGGATCATATGGTAGATGTATGTTTAACTTGTAAGAAACTGCCAAAGAGTTTTTCCAAAGTGGTCGTACCATTTTACATTCCTATCAGCCAAGTATGAGAGCTCCAATGGCCCCACATCTTTACCAACACTTGGTATGGTGAGGCTTTTTAATTTTAGCCATTCTGATAGGGGTGTAGTGGCATCTCATTATGACTTTAATATGCATTTACTGAATGACTAATAATATTGAGTATCTTTCCAAGTACTTATTTATCACCTCTATAGTTTTTTGCTGAGTGTTCGTTCAAATCTTTAGCCCCTGTTTACTGAATTGTTTGTTTTCTTATTACTGAGGTGTGACAGGTCATGATATATTCTGGAATCAAGTTCTTTATCAGATTTTTCAGTCTGTACCTTGTCTTTTAATCCTCTTAACAGTGTCTTTTGAAGAGCACAAGTTTTAAATTTGATGAAGAACAATTTGTGAACTTTTTTTACTGATCAAGCTTTTGTCATTGAATGAAAGAAACCTTTGCCTAACCCAACGTTTCTCTTACATTCGCCTCTAGAAGTTTTCTGACTGTAGTTTGACGTTTAGGTCTAAGGTCCATGTTAAGTTCATTTTGATTCGGTGCAACGTGTGGATCTAAGTTTATTCTCCTGCCTATGAATATGCAACACTTACAAGGCCATCTGTTGAAAAGACCAGGCTTCTCTGCTAAATTTCCTTTGCACCTTTTCAAAATTCAAATGCCCATATATGTGAAGATCTATTTCTGACGAAGAATAGGCTACACTCTTCCAGGGATCTATTTGTCTGTCTGGAGGCTAGCACCACACTGTCTGGATTTCTGGGCCTTATAACAGGCCTTGAAGTCAAAGAGTGTGAGTTCTCCCACTCTGTTCTTCTTGTTCAAACTTGTTTGGACTATTCTACTTCTTTTTTATTTCCATATGAATTCCTGAATAAGCTTCTAAATTTCTGGGGGGACAAAAGGGCCTCTGGGTATTTTCATTCGGACAGTATTGACTCCATAGATCAATTTGAGTAGAACTGACATCTTAATGATGTTTTGTGTCTTCTGATCAATGAACATGGTATCTCTCTCCACATATTTAAGTGTTCCGTAAAAGTCTCTCAGGATTGCTTTGTAGATTTCAATGGACAGATCTTGCACATCTTTTGTGAGATTGATCTCACAGTATTGAATATTGTTGACACTATTGTAAATGGCATTTTTTAAGTTGTGTTAGCTACACAGAAGACACAACTGACCATCTTACAATCTTTAAAGCACACAGTTCAGCTGTGTTAAGTACATTTCATGTTGTTGTGGACCACTCTCCAGAATTCTTTTAAACTTATAAAACTACAACTCTACAATTCCATTAAACGCAACTCCCCATTGCCTTCCTCCCCACCAACCCCTGACGACCACCATTCTTCTTTCTGTCTCTATAAATTGGACTACTCTGGAGTCCTTATATAAGTGGAATCAGACAGTATTTGTCGTTTTGTGACTAGCTGACTTCACCTGGCATAATGTCCTCAAAGTCCACTCGTGTGGAAGCATGTATCAGAATTTCCTTCCTTTTAACGCTGAATTATGTATATATTTAATAGATCATATTTTACTCCTCCATCAGTGGTCCCTTGGATTCCTATCACCTTTTGGCTACTGTGAATAGTGCTTTTATGAACATGGGTCTGCAAATATCTCTTAGAGACCCTGTTTTCAATTCTTTTGGTTATATACCCAGAAGAGGAACTGCTGAATCATATGGTAATTCTATTTTTAACTTTTTCTTTGGGAGGAATCACCATACTGCTTTCCACAGCAGCTGCATCATTTTGCATTCCCACTAACTGTGCACAAGGGTTGAATTTCTGCACTACCTTGTCTACACTGGTTGTATTCTAGGGTTTTTTGATAGTCGCCCTCCTGATGGGTGTGAGGTGACTTCTCATGGTGGTTTTGATTTGCATTTCCCTAATGATTAGTGATGTTGGGTGTCTTTTCATATGCTCGTTGGCCATTCACATATCTTCTTTGGAGAAATGTCTATTCAAGTCCTTTGCCCATTTTTTAACCAGGTTATATTGTTGCTGTTGAGGAGGAGGAGTTCTCTGTAAATTCTGGATATTAACTCCTTATCAGATGTATGATTGGCAAATATTTTCTCCCAGTCCATAGGTTGCCTCTTCACTCTGTTATAGCCTGTGATGCACAGGAGTTTTTCATTTTGATGGAGTCGATTTTATCTATTTTTACTTTTGTTGCCTATGCTTTTAGTGTCATATCAAAGAAGGCACTACCAAATCCAAGGTAATAACGCCTTTTCCTTATGTTTTCTTCTAACACTTTTCTATTTATCAGTCTTATTTTTAGGTCTTTGATCCATTTTTGAGTTAACTTTTTTATATAACGTAAGGTAATGGTCCAACTTCATTCTTTGACTTGTGGATATCCAGTTTTCCCAACACTATTTGATGAAAGGACTCTTCTGCCTAATTGCAGTGTACTTTGCTCTTCCTTTTTCAGATGCTCACGGTGGAAGCTGACGTCATTAATTTGAGACAGTTTGCTATAGGTTGAATGTGTGTGTCTCCTCATGATTCGCTTGTTTTTAAGCCTAATTCCCAATGTAATGGTACATAAAGATGGGGCCTTTGGGAGAGGATTACATCATGAGGGCAAAGGCCTCATGAATGGGATTAGTGACCTGACAAAAGAGGCCCAAGAGATATCCCTTGCCACTTCCACCATGTAAGGTCACAGTGAGAAGACCGCTGTCTATCAGGAAGTGGCTCTCCCCAGACACTGAATCTGCCAGTGCCTTAATCTTGGGACTTGCCAGCCTCTGCAATGGTGAGAAATGAGTTTCTGTTCTTTATAAGCCGCCCAGTCTATGGCATTTTCTTATAGCAGCTTGAATGCACCAAGACACTGTTCTTTTCTGAAATAGGCATCCATCGCTCTAAATTTCAGATTAAGTACTGCTTTGGCAGCCTCTCACAAATTTATACATTTTGTGTTTTCATTTCCATCCAGTTCAAAACGCTTTTTATTTCTCTTTGGATTTCTTCTTTGAGCCATAGCAAATTTTAAAATACTTAGTTTCCAAATATATGGGGTTTTCCAGTTGTATTTCTGTTGTGATTTCTAACTTACATCCATTGTGACCACAGAGAACACTGTATGATCTGAATCCTTTCAAACTTGTTGAGACATGTTTCAAAGTCCAGAGGCTGATCCAGTTCAACGCCTGATCTGGGTGCACTTGGAGAGAAGGAGCACCCTGCTCTTTGGGGGTGGAACGCTCTATAAATGCCAATAAGTCACGTCGGTTAATAGTGTTGTTCAAGTCTTCTGTGTCCTACAGATTTTCGGCCTAATTTATCAAATGATAAAAATAGCACAGTTTAGCCATGATTGGATGTCCTAATTTACTCAAGAGAAAACAATCATGGGTTGGAGAAGTCCAGTGCCTCACAGGCGGTGGAGCACCCTTGCTGAGGGATTTGAGTCAAGACCGAGTTGCACAGAGCCTTGGAAGGGGCCATGAGGACACAGGCCACGACGGCCTAGGAGGTCAGGGGTTTCCGTACACGGCTAGCAGGCTCTGTTCTAGGGTAAAGTGAGCCAGCTAACACTCAGTTGGAGGACGGTGATTAGTGCATGTGAGCTTTCCCTGACAGTGAGGCGTTTCCCGTAAGTGCAGGCTGACCTAGGTTTAGAGTTGTGACTGGGCCGGGCCGCTGGAGCAGACTCCATCCACGGTTCCCCATACGCAAATTAACTTTATCAAATTTTTCGATCAATTGGTGATGAGAGGTGCTGAAATATCCAACTATAATTGTGGATTTGTCTTTTTCTCCTTTCAGTTCTATCAGTTTTTTATTTATAGATTTTGGAATTCTGTTATTATGTATGTAAGCATTGAAACTGTTATGTCCTCCTAATTAATTGACCCTTTTATTACTGTGACTTGAACTACTTTTCCCTGGTGTTGCTCTCTGCTCTGAATGTACTTCATCCAATATTAATGTAGTCACTGCGGAACGGTACAACTTGTTCCATGCTTTTACTTTCAACCTCTTTGTGTCTTTATATTAAAAGTGGATTTCATGGGGCTGGCCCAGTGGCACTGTAGTTAAATGCACATGTTCCCCATCTCGGCGGCCCGGGGTTCGCCAGTTCAGATCCTGGCTGCGGACATGGCACCACTTGGCACGCCATGCTGTGGTAGGCGTCCCACATATAAAAAAAAAGTAGAGGAAGATGGGCACAGATGTTAGGTCAGGGCCAGCCTTCCTCAGCAAAAAGAGGAGGATTGGCAATAGTTAGCACAGGGCTAATCTTCCTCAAAAAAAAAATTTTTTTTAAGTGGGTTTCTCGGGGCTAGTCCCATTGCCAAGTGGTTAAAAGTTCAGCACACTCTGTTTCGGCAGTCCAGGTTCACAAGTTCAGATCCCGGGTGTGGGGCTACTCCATTCATCAGCTATGCTGTTGTGGCTTCCCAGATGTGAAATAGAGGACAATTGGCATGGATGTTAGCTCAGGGCTAACCTTTCTCAAGCAAAAAGATAGAAGTATTGGCATGGGATGTTGGCTCAGGGCTAATCTTCCTCATCAAAAAGCAAACAAACCAAACAAAAGTGGATTTCTTGTAGATAACATACACTTGGGTTCTTGCTGTTTTCCTCAATGTGAAAATCTCTGCCTTTTAGCTGAGGTGCTTATACCACTTATATTTAATGTGATTTAATGATAGTCTCCATTTTAAATCTATGATCTTCCTAGTTTCTACTTGTTTCATCTATTCTTTGTCCTTTTTTTTCTCCTCTTCCATCTCCTTTTGCATTAACTGAATATTGTTTCAGTATTCCACTTTTTCTCTTCTCTTGGATTATTAGCTACAAGTCGTTTTTATCATTTTATCATTTTAGTGGTTACATTTGGGTTACAATAGATCAGTTGAACTTATTACACTCTACCCTCAAGTGATATAACACTTCACATATAGTCTGGGAACCTTAAAAAAGGTACGTCCATTATTTCTGCTCCCAGCTTTGGTGCTATTGTTTCATATAGTTTTCTTCTAGCTATATTGTGCATGTCGCACTACAGTGTTATTATTTTTGCTTTAAACTCTCAGCTCACCTTTAACATGATTTACATAATTTAACAATTAAATATATTTATCAACATAGTTACTATGTCTAGTGATCTTCATCGCTTTGCACAGATCCAAATTTCCAGCTGATGTCATTTGACTTCTACCTGAACGGCTTTCTTTAACAATTTTTTGTAGCACAGTTTGTCTGATGATGAATCCTTTCAGCTTTTGTATATCCGAAAATGCCCTTTTTTGTCTCAGCCTTTCTAAGATATCTTACTGGGTTGACTCCTTTTTCTTTCAGCACTTCAAGGATTCCTCTCCCCTGTTTTCTTGTTTGCCTTGTTCCAATGAATCATTGGATGTCATCCGTAGCTTTGTTCCTCTGCTGTAACGTGTCTTTTTTCTCTGGCCACTGTCAAGATTTTCTTATAATCATGAGTATTGAGAATTTGATCAGGATGCACTTTGGCATAGTTTTCTTCCAGTTCCTGTGCTTCAGGGTCTTTGGGGTTCTTGGATCTGTGGATTTGTAGTTTTCATCATGTTTTCAATATTTTCAGCCAATTTTTCTTCAACTACGTTTTTGCTTGGGGATTCCACTTGCAAGTATAAGAAGCAGCTTAAAGTTGTCCCACAGTTCACTGAAACTTGATTCATTTCCTTTTTTCAATCTTTTTTTCTCACATTGTTTCATTTTGGATAGTTTTTATCACCTTGACTTCAACTTCAATAAACTTTCCTTCTGCAATGGTTAATCAGCTCTTAATCTCATCTAGCGTAACTTTTATCTCAGACATTGAGGTTTCATCTCCAGAAGTTCAATTTGGATCTTTTTTTTTTTTATCTCTCTCATGTTTAATATCTTCTCTAGCTTCTTTTTCACATAAAATACAGTTACAATATCTATCTGAATATCTATGTCTATTAATTCTATCATCTGGGTACATTGTGGGTTGGTTTTAATGAACTGATATTTCTCATCATTATGAGCCATGTTTTCCTATTTCTTTACTTGACTTATAACGCTTTATTGATGCCAAATATTGTCAATTTTACATGTTGAGTTCTGGATTTTGGGGGGATATCTATAAATATTCTTAATCTTTCTTTTGGGATACAGTTAAGTAACAGAATGATCTTTTCAGGTCTTGCTTTCAAGCTTTCGTGTTCAGCACCAAACAGCAGTTAGTCAGGGCTAATCTTTCCCGGATACTGAGGCAAGAGCACCTACCTAATGACCACTGAATTAGGAGATTTTCCCATTTGACTGGTGAAACCAATCACTTTCCTCGGCCCTCTGAGAGCTCTGAGGCTCATTCCTTCTAATAGTTCAGATGGTTCTTTCTCCACCCTCAGGAAGTCTCCTCACCCACAGACATTTATCAGTACTCAGTGATTACTTGATGGGGCCCCTCTGCAGATCTCTGGATTCTCTCCCTGTCCAGTGCGCTCCTCTCCAGTACTCTGCCCTGTGATCCATAGCCGCCTTGGCTTCTCTGCAGTCCTAGTTCCATCCCATCAACTCAGGGAGACAGGGGGTTCTGTATGAGTTCCCCGTTCTTGCACTGGGACCCAGAAACTCCTTCCAGGCAGTAAGTGACAGCAACTTTAGGGTTCACCTCATTTGTTTCCCTTCTCTCAGGAATCAATACACTTTCTTGTCTGGCATCCAATGTCTTGCACACCAATGTTTCAAACATTTTGACCCATGTTTTAAATTCTTTCCAGCAAGAGAGTTAATCTGGTAAGAGGATGCTGCAAAACACCCAAGCAGGATTCAGCGCTGCTGTGCAGAGGGTCCGTATGAGTCAGAATCCACTTGACAGCAGCACCAACAACAACAAATACAACCAGTAGGTTAAAAACACAGTTTCTCAGGAAAGTGACCTTATGTTTGTGGCAAAGCTTACAGACATGCTAGGACTGAATCAACCAAGTAACACCAGTTCAGAAGTCATACAATGCATATGAAATGATACCAACAAAATCATATGTGACTGTGGTAGGCAGGATTCTAATATACTCCCTCCTGAAATCCCTGCCTCCTGGTGTAGAATCCTATATAATCTCTGAGATTCTGACTATAAGGGGATATCACTCCTGTGGTCAGGGTACATTATATGTTAACCTACAGTGGTCATTAAGAAAGGGAGATTATCTGGGTGGGCCTAACCTAAACACATGAGGCCTTTAAACGGGGTCTAGAGGTCAGAGACAGAGGAATTCCGTGACTCAAAGTGTGAGAGTGATGCTGAGGGAGAGACACGCTCCAGTGATGACTTTGAAGATGGACAGGACCACACAGCAACGAATGCAGGTGGACATTAGCATTGGAGAACCTATCCCAGCTGCTACCAACAAGAAAAGAGAATGACTACAGCCCCAAAACCCCAAGGAACTGAATTCTGCACAACCACATGAGCTTGGAAGAGTATCCAGAGCTCCAATGAGAGTACAATTCAGCAGACCCATTGATGTCGGCCTTATGAGAACCTGCACAGAAAACTCTGACGCACTGCTCCGGGATTTCTCACCTACACAACTGTGAGCCAAGAAATGACTGCTGTTTTAAGCCACTAAGTGTGTGGTGATTTCTTACACAGAAATAGAAAAACAATGTGCTGATCATAATTAAAAGTAAACTAGGAATCAAAGACAGAAAGATAACAGAAAAATTTCCAAACACTTGGGAAATGAACCACAAAAGTCAAAATAATTCGTGGGTCAGGGGAAATTAGAAAATGTTTTTAACTGATCAAACATGAAGTATGCAACATATCAAGGTATGTGGGCTGCATCTAAAGCAGTGCTTAGAAAGGAAGGCCAGAACGTCACTGCTCATAGTAGAAAGGAAGAAATGTCTCAGTTTAACAATCTAAGCTTCCAACTTAAGAAACTCGACAGAAGAGCAAAACAAACCCAGAGCAAGGAGAAGACAGAAGAGAGAAGAGTGGAAATCAATGAAGTTGAGAAAGGAAAAACAATAGAGAAAATCAATGAAACTGAAAGCTGGTCCTTTGAAAAGAGCAAATGATTGATAAAGCTTTCATAAGATGGACAAAAGAAGAAAAATGACACAGATGACCAATAGCAGATATGAAGGAGAGACCATCACTACAGATCCCTGACACATCACAGGAAATTAAGGGGCTACTATAAACGACTCGTCACACATAAATTCAACAAGTTAGATGAAAACTGACCCACTTTTCAAGGACGAACCCCCAAAACTCATCAAGGAGAAAGAGAATAATCTTTGAGTCATTTTATAGCTGTTAAAGAAATGGATTTTGTAACTAAAACCCTTCTCAAAATATATACGCACGTAACACGGGAGCACCACAGGATATAAAGGAAATATTAACAGTCCTAAAGGGAGAAAATAATGGCAACACAATCAGAGTAGGGGAACTCAAACCCCACTTACATCAAGGATAGATCATCCAGCCAGAAAGTCAACAAGGACATAGGAGATTTAAATGAAACACTTGAGCAGATGGACTTAATAGGTATGTAGAGAACAGTCTATCTAAAAGCAGCAGAATACATCCTTCTCCACTGCACATGGAACATTGTCAATAATAGACCACATGTTGGGAAACAAGGCAAGCCTCAATAAATTTAAGAAGATTCAAATCATACCAAGCACCTTTTCCAACCACGAGGCTACGAACCTAGAAACCGGCTACATGAAAAATGTGGGGGAACTCAAAAATATGTGGAGACTAGACACCACACTACTGGACAACCATTGGATCAATGAAGAAATCAAAGGAGAAATCCAAAAATACCTAGAGACAAATCAAAACACATCTTCACAACTCTTATGGGATGCAGCGAAAGTAGTTTGAAGAGGGAAATTCATAACAGTACAGGCCCACCTCAACAAATAAGAAGAATCTCAAATAAGTAATCTTACAGGGCACCGAACAGAACTACAAAAAGAAAAACAAACAAAGTCCAAACCCGGGAGAAGGAGGGGGAATAACAAAGAGTAGAGCAGAAATTAATTAAATATAGACTCAAAAAAGAGTAGAAAGGATCGAGGAAACTAAGAGATGCTTCTTTGACAAGATAAACAAAATTGACAAACCCTTGGCCAGACTCACTAGGGAAAAAAGAGAGAAGGCTCAGGCCAATAAAATTAGAAATGAAAGAGGAGAATTTAGGATGGATGCCACAGAACTACAAAGGATTATAAGAGAATACAATGAAAAACTATATGCCAACAAATTGGCATACCTAGAAGAAATGGGTAAATTCTTAGACTCATACAACCTCCCAAATCTGAATCAGAAACAATAGACGGTCTGAATACACCAATCACAAGTAAAGAGGTAGAGACAGTAATCAAAAACCTCCCAAACAACAAAAGTCCAGGACCAGATGGCTTCTCTGCAGAATTCTACCAAATATTCAAAGAGTTAATACTTATCATTCTCAAGCTATTCCAAAAACTTGAAGAACATGGAATGTTTCCTAACTCATACTCAGGCCAACATTACCCTGAAACCAAAACCAGACGAGGACAACACAATGAAGGAAAATTACAGGCCAATGTCACTGATGAACATAAATGCAAAATACCTCAACAAAACTTGGCAAACCAAATACAGCAATACGTTAAAAGGATCATACACCATGATGAAGCGGGATTTATACCAGGGATGCAGGGATGGTTCAACATCCACAAATCAATCAGTATGATACACCACATTAACAAAATGAGGAACAAACACCACATGATCATCTCAATAGATGCAGAGAAAGCATTTGACAAGATCCAACATCCATTTAAGACAATAACTCTCAGTAAGGATCTAGCCTGGGGTCCTAGTGGTTAACTTCGGCATGCTCCACTTTGGCGACCCTCACTGGATTCCCAGCACAGACCTACAACACTCATCAGGGTTCATATTGTGGAGACAACCCAATACAAAGTAGAGGAAGATTGATAACAGATGTTAGCTCACGGAGAATCTTCCTCAGCAAAAAAAGAAAAACAACTCTCAATAAAATGAGTATAGAGGGAAAGTACCTCAACATAGTAAAGGCCACATATGACAAACATCATACTCAGTGTTGAAAAACTGAAAGCTATTCCTCTGACAACAGGAACAAGACAAGGGCACCCACTCTCACCACTCCTATTCAACATAGTACTGGAGCTTTTGCCCAGGGCAATTAAGTTAGAAAAAAAATAATAAAAGGAGTCCAAATTGGAAAGGAGGATGACAAACTCTCATTGTTTGCAGATTGTATTTCAACACGATCCCATATATAGGAAACGCTGAAGTATCCATCAGAAAACTATTAGAAATAGTCAACTACAGAAAATTTGCAGGATACAAAGCCTAATTACAAAAATCAGTTGCACTTCTATACACTAAACACAAACTAGCAGAAAAAGAACTCAAGAATACAATCCCATTTACAACTGCAACAAAAAGAATAAAATATCTAGCAATAAGTTTAACCAAGGAGGTGAAAGACTTATACACTGAAAACTATAAGACATTATTGAAAGAAATTCAACATGACAGAAAGAAATGGCAAAATAATCGATGCTCATGGATTGGAAGAATAAACATAGTTATAACGTCCATATTACCTGAAGCCATCTACAGATTCAATGCAGTACCAATCAGAATCACAATGACATTCTTCACGGAAATACAACAAAGAATCCGAAAGTTTATATGGAACAACAAAATCCAAAATAGCTAAAGCAATCCTGAGAAAAAAGAACAAACCAGCAGGCATCACAATCCCTGACCTCAAAATATACTACAAATCTATAGTAATCAACACAGCATGGTACTGGCAAAAAGGCACACACACAGATCAGTGGAACAGGACTGAAAGCCCAGGAATAAAACCAAACATCTATCGACAGCTAATCTTTGAGGAAGGAGCCAAGAACATGCAACGGAGAAAGAAAAGTCTCATGAATAAATTGTGTTGGGAAAACTGGAGAGCCTCATACAAAAGAATGAAAGTAGGCCATTATCTTTCACCATACACAAAAGTTAACTCAAAATGAATCAAACACTTGAAGGTGAGATCTGAAACCATAAAACTCCTTGAAGAAAATATGGGCAGTACACTCTTGGACAACAATCTTAGTAGCACCTTTTCGAATACCACGTCTACTCAGGCGTGGGAAAGGAAGGAAACCATAAACAAAAGGAACTACATCAGACTAAAGAGCTTCTGCAAAGCAAAGGAAACCATGAACAAAATGAAAATATAACCCACCAACCTGGAGAAAACATTTGCAAATCATATATCCAAAATGGGGTTAATCTCCAAAATGTATAAAACACACATACAACTCGAAAACAAAGGAACAAACGACCCAATCAAAAAACGAGCAGAGGATATGAAAAGACATTTTTCCAAAGAAAATATACAGATGGCCAACACGCACATGAAAAGATGTTCAACTTCACTAGTTATTAGGGAAATGCAAATCAAAATTACAATGAGATATCACCTTACAGCTGTCAGAAAGGCCATAACTATGAGTACAAAAAGTAACAACTGTTGGAGAGGATGTGCAGAAAGGAGAACCCTGATACACTGCTGGTGGGAAGGCAAACTGGTACAGCCACTATGGAAAACAGCATGGAGATTTCTCAAAAATTAAAAATAGAAATACCACACAATCCAGCTATCACCCTACTGGTATTTATGCAAAGAACTTGAAATCAACAATCCAAAGAGATTTAGGCACCCCTATGTTCATTGCAGAATTCTTCACAATTTCCAAGACAAGGAAGCAACCAAAGTGCCCATCAACGGACAAATGGATAAAGAGGATGTAGAATATATATACAATGGAATACTGCTCAGCCATAAAAACACAAAATTGTGCCATTTGCAACAACATGGATGGACCTTGAAGGTATTGTGTTAAGTGAAACAAGCCAGACAAAGAGAGACAAACATCTTTGATGATTTCATGCATACGTGGAAGATAAACACATGGATAAAAAGGACAGATTAGTGGTTACCAGGGGTGGAAAGGGTTGGAGGGTCAGTGAAAGGGGTAAAGGGACACATATATACGGTGACCAATAAAAATTAGACTATGGCTGGTGAGCACGATGCAGTCTATACAGAAACTGATCAATAATAATGTACAGCTGAAATTACACAATGTCATAAACCATTATGACCCCAAGAAAATAATGTTTTATTGGGGTCATAATAGTTTACATCAACGTGAAGTTTCAGTTGTACATTATTTCTTGACTGTGACCACATAAGTGCTCCCATTCACCCACTGTGCCCACCCCCGACCCTGCTTCCCCTGGTAACCACCGAACTGTTTTCTTTGTCCATATGTTTGTTCATATTCCACATATGAGTGAAATCCTCTGGTGTTTGTCTTTCTCAGTCTGGCTTATTTGTCTTAGCATAATTCCCTCCAGGTCCATCCATGTTGTTGCAAATGGGATAATTTTGTCTTTTTCTATGGCTGAGTAGTATTACATTAAGCATCAGGGAAATCCAAATCAAAACTACACTAAGCTACCACCTTACACCAGTTAAAATGGCCATAATCACTAAGACAAAAAATAACAAAAATTGGAGAAGGTGTGGAGAGAAGGGAACCCTCACACACTGCTGGTGGAAATGCAAACTGGTGCAGCCACTATGGAAAACAGTATGGAGGTTCCTCAAAAAACTGAAAATAGAACTACCATACGACCCAGCTATCCCACTACTGGGTATCTACGCAAACAATTTAAAATCAACCATGCAAAGTAACATATGCACCCCTATGTTCATTGCAGCACTATTCACAATAGCCAAGTCGCGGAAACAATCCAAGTGCCCATCGACTGATGCTTGCATAAAGAGGATGTGGTATATGTATATACGATAAAATAATTTTTTGAAGAAAACCCTTGTGAAACAGAAATCTCCAGACCCAGACAGAGTCACCAGCAAATTACTGCAAACGAGTAATATCATTTCCATACAATCTCTTCCAGAAAATAGAAGAGGAGGGACAATTGCCCAACTCAACTTATCAGGCCAGTATTACTTTGAAACTAAAACCAGATCAAGACAATGTACAAACACTACAGACCAATATCGCTCACGAATACAGACAGAAAACGTCTCAGTGAAATATTTAAAAACCAGAAACAGAAGGATATAAATAGCATACACCATCACCAACTGGGGTTTCTCCCAAGAATGCAAAGCTGGTTCAGCATTAGAAAAGTAATCAATGTAATCCATGATATTACTGTCTAAAGAAGGAAAACCACACGATCAATTGATGCAGAAAAAGCATTTCAGAAAATTCAACCTCCATTCACTATAAAAACTCAGCAAACCAGAACAGGGACCTTCCTCATCCTGATAAAGAGTATTTACAGAAAACCCATAGCTAACATCATATGTAACAGTGTGGAGGAAAGGCTTCCACCCCGAAATCTGCAACAAGGCAAGGATGTCCACTCTCACCATTCCTATTCCAGGCCTGGAAGTCCTGATCAGCACAAGAAGTCAGAAAGAGAGAGAAACGGCATACGGATTACAAAGGAGGAAAGAAAATTGCCCTTATTGCCAGATGGCATGATTATCTTTGTGGAAAATCCAAGGGAATCAGCAAAAACACTCCTAGAATTGACAAAATGGGATTAGAAAGATCACAGGTTGCAATATGACACACAAATCTATGTATTTCCAATACACTAGCTATACACAATCAGAAACTAATATTTTTTAAAATACTACCACTTTCAATAGCTGCCCAAAAATCAAGTCATTGGATGTAAATCTCAAATAAATGTGTACGAGCTGTGTAAATAAACTACAGCTGCTCATGAAAGAAATAAAAGAAGAAATGAATAAATGTAGGAGAGTCTTTCCTGGTTGTGAACTGGAAGTATCAGCATCTCTGCAAAAATGATATGAAATTCAAAAGCAATTCCTATTGAGAGACCAACCAAACTTGTAGATCTAGAAAAGCGTAGTCATAACTATTCTGAAAAAGAAGAAGAAAGTTGGAGTAGTCACATTACCCAATTTTCAGAATCACGGTAAAGCTAATGTAACCACACCAAACTGGGATCCCTTACCTGATGTGCTTAAGAGCCAATTATTACAGCATCAGCTTTTGAAAAGGGAATACAGCTTTATTACGACATTGATCTGCAAGGAGACAGGAGGCATCAGCTCTCAGATCTGTCTGCCCAGCGAGGGCTTGGGGCAAAATTTATGGGATGAAGGGCAGGACAGTCTGAAGTGTGGAGACAGACAACTACAGGTAAGCGGAAGTGAGGTAATTGATGATCTGTGCAAGTGCAGTCCAGCTTCAGGGCTCTTCATAGAACACATGGTCACAAAACGGTGCTATTAGCATGATCTGAGGGTGGAGTTTTCAGCCTCTTGACGTCAAAAGCTCATTTATCGGGCGTTTGTGCAGGCCCAGATGAGGAGTTGGTGGTCTCAACCGGCTGGAACTGGACTAGGGGTCGTTTCTCAGTTTCTGAAAAACCACTCTGAATTATTCTGTTGATACGATGGGGTCAGTTGAAATGGTCCTAGAGGGACCATGGTTACACCACATTAACAAGAGAGTGTGGTATTGGCAAAGGGAAAGCCAGGGGTCAACAGAATGCAATAAGGAGTGCAGACAGAGATCAAAGAAAGAATTAGGTGTTTGTAATGGTGTCGGATTAATTGGACCACGGCATGTAAAAAAGTAATTGATCTCAACTAAAACATCACATCTTATACAAATATTAACTTAAATGGATCATAGATCTAAAGGTAAAATGTAAATCTATCAAATTTTTACAAGAAAACATAGGAGAAAGTCTTCCTGACCCTGGGTTATGCAAAGAGTTCTTAGAAATTATATCAAAACCATACCCATTAAAGGAAACTTAGACTCCATCAAAATTAAGAACTTTTG